>NW_028321911.1:7727272-7878787 GCF_036245765.1 Copidosoma floridanum
TAGGAGCACAAGAAGGTAGTACAATTGATCACGATGAAGTCCGAAATTTTATTGAAACTCAATATGTTGGTCCAGTAGAAGCACTTACCAAATAAACAGCTTCTCATAGTTCCAGAAAATGCTGAAGATCAAACTGTATTAGATACTTTAAATAATTTTAGTAGTATGCTTCTCAATTATTTTAAATTGAATATGGAAAACTAAAATGCAAGACAACTTTTCTATGCTGAAATCCCAACTTTTTTTTTCTTGTAAAAAAAAGAAATGTGGTAATGTTACTGTAAATTCCTGTAAACGAAAGAAAACAACGTTTTAATTGTATTGGTCGTATGTTTTCAGCCCAAATTAAACTAAATTATTTCATTTAAGGTTGCTGTTATAACATGTTAAAGGTGCTACAAGTTCTACAGATTTAAAAACAGTTGATGGTGTCTTACAACCTTTTTTTACAGTAGCATGCTCAGCTTCAGGGGTTATTGAGGACGATGATGAGTGGTTTAAGTCAATCAATGAAGCTACAGTATGGATGATGCCACAAAGACTTCGACTTTTGTTTGTCCGTATGTTAATACATTATCAACCAATTTGTCCTGAAGAATTATAGAAAATATTTAGAGATGCTATGTCAGAAGATTTTTCACGAACGTATGATAAAGAAATCACTCATCAATTAGCTTAATCTCATAAAAACAATTTGTTAAATATTAAAGATCAAAACTAAAGTGATTATCCTTCTTTGAAAGAAACGGTAGTTTATACAGCAAAAATTAATAATACTATACAACAAGATTACAAAAAAGCCGAGATCAATATGATGAATTAAATATTGGACAATATAGTAGTAAACAATATTATTAAGTGTAGAACAATTAAATAATAATAGACACAGTTTTAGAAGTTTTAAGAGAAGAAAGTCACGAGTCAAACTGCTTTTTATTGACGGTCCAGGAGGATCTCAAAAAAAATTTATACATAAAACTATTCATAATGCTTTTACTTCTGAAAATAATAAGTATGTTCGATGGCTTTTATTGGTACTGCGGTAACTTTACTTCCAAATGGTAAAACAGTCTATAAAACATTCGGCTTATCAGTTCCAATGTTTCATGATTCTTCATTAAACATCAAAATGTAATCAAAAGAAGGTTTGTTTTCGAAAGAAGTCCAGGTATTTATTTGGGATAAGGCACCAATGGCACCAAGGTATGATTTAGAAATAGTTCATAGAACATTGAGAGATACAATGAATAACGACTTACTATTGTGAGGCAAAGTTAAGGATTTAGGTGGAGATTTTAGGCAGCTTCTTTCAATCAAAGTTCATGAAACTCATAACGAAATATTAAACTTATTTATTAAGTACAGCAATTTATGAAAACATTTTTTAAAATTCAAATTGACACTAATTATTAAAGTATCATCACAAGAAGTGAATTCATTAAATGTCTACTAGATGTAAGTGATGGTACCATCAACAACCAAAATGATACTATCAACCTTCCAGATAAGCTCATACTCAAAAGCAATGAATGCATCGTAAATCACGTTTTTGGTAAGCTAATGAAATAAAACAGATCAGAAGAAATTAGTAAATACGCTATACTCTCTGCAAGAAATGTTGATGTCAATGACGTCAATGAACAAGCTATTAATTTGTTAGATCAGACTAGAGAGCATGTATACACTGGGATTGACAGTACCGATGGTTGTGATAATGGTGAATTTAGTTCTCGCACCCTTTTACCAGAAAACCTTAATTCTCTGAACCCTTCAAACTTACCTTCTTACAAGTTACGTTCAAGAAAATACAGCATTATTATGCTAATAAGGAATATAAGTAGTACTGAGGGCGTATGCAATATAACACGATTACAAGTCATTGATTTTTTTTACTATTTTTAAAAATGTATAATTTTAACTGGTGATTAACGTAATAATATTTTAATTTTAAATCGCGTTTCTCTTAAGTGTGAAAACGAATATCCATTCTCTTTAAAAAGAAGGCAATTTTCTGTTAAGGTAGCTTCTGTAATGACTATTTATAAATTGCAAGGATAAACATTTGACAGAATAGGTATAAATATTCGTAGAGACGTGTTTAATCATGATCAGCTGTACGTAGCTATGTCTATAGTACGATTTTGAGATACTTTAAACGTTTTTTTAGGACATTGGTGAGAAGACACTACCATTAAAAATTATGTTTTCAAAGAATTATACATATGAATGAAATTTTACTGTTGTATATACAAATATTAACTCTACGCTTTCCGTTAGTGATTCTTCAAATAATACAATCGTAAAATTAAATGGAATGGTACATTACGCCACTAGAGCACAATGTACAAACATGAGCATCCGAAGGGCGCGCTTGTTGTAGGGCGGCTATGGTGTCCGAGTCACGTATAATGTTTTTCTTACCAAGGGCGCAAAGTGCAATTTTGCACTCATAGGCACACGCTGCGTCCAGTAAATCACTTTGGATCCTAGGGCAGAAAAGCACATTGGGCCCAGAAGGCTCAAAAAACTTTTCTGCCCGTGGGCCCAAAGTGATTACGAGGGCACAAAGTGTGACCCGAGGGCTTTTTGCCCATGGTAATAAATAGTAGTTTTCGTCAGATAAGTGCCGTCGTCTCCAGGACTATTTTGCAGCCCAAGGCATCTACAAAGTAGGGCCTGAGGGACGTAAGGTAGCCATGGAGCGATGGTGCTTATTTGGCGAATCCTTTTTTTTCTACCGAAGGCACACGCGACCCTCAAAAACGCCCAAGGTTGGAGTAATATATTTATTTATTGTTAAGTATTACGTACGTGCTACCTACACTTTAAATTAAAGTCAATTAATATTTACTATAGTGCTTTGAAAATATGCAGTATATCAAATAATTTTAGCAAGCGAGGTAAAGGTATAGCTAAGACATTATTAAGTAAAATAAATTTCATATTAGGCAAACTTAAAAAATCAGTTTAACTTTTGCAACGCGTTTATAAGTTTATTTGCATCTTTTGAAAAATATATGAGGATATATCTGTAAACAATTGTGCATAGTAAATGGATCTGTAAATTACATTGCTGCACAATAACTTATAATACACTACAAATTTATATAACGAAAAATAACATATACTTTTCAATTTTTTTAAAATGTAACTTTAAAGTTCATTACATTATGGATATTTTTGTCTTAAGCCTATACGTCCGAAATAAAATATCGCTTGCGTAGTACACGTGATTAAGATCTAGTGCTATAAAATTCCGAGTTGTCAAAAATCCTGATGTTAAAGCTGCCGTAGTACAGTGTGTCATTCAAACCTTCAAAGAGCGTATGAACAGATATTTTACATACAAAAATACGTACCGTTACGTAGACGTTTTACAACATTTAATGAGTGGTTACAATAATACCCCTCACTCTACAACTAAGCTAGCACCAATCAGTAATAAAGTGTAACAATATCTAATGCACATATAGCACGACAAAATTTAGCCGATTCGAGAGAGCCTCGAACAAAACAACGTTACAGTCAAAGTATTAAGATAAATATAAAGTAGGTGATTATGTACGCATAAGCCGGAATAAAAATGTCTTTGAAAAAGGTGCAGTAAAAACCTGGAGTGAAGACATATTTGAAACTACTCGAATTTCGAAAAGACAAAGTTCAAATGTGTATAAGATCAATGATTCGGATGGTGAAAAAATTGAGGGGTTTTTTACTTTTAAAAACTTAACCCTGTTCATAAAGAGCGCGTCAGCGAGTAGAAGCATAAAACTACCAAGATCTTGAAAACTAGAGGAAAAAAAAAAACAAAAATTTTTTGGTTAGGTAGAATACCCTGAAAAATTGAACTGGTGGACATATTCAAGAGATTTAAAAAACAATGCGACATAACGAGTTCACGGTAACTCTACCTAGTAATAGTAGCATGCAATTTTTCCCAAACAACACTACAACAAATTTTGGGAGTAAAATGGGCGGTAAATGGGAGGTTAGAATTTCTAAAATTCACGTACCATTCATCATTTTACATCTTCGACGAGAAGAGGTAGTGATAAACGAACCGAGTAAAGAAAATGAGTGGTAAATTCAGCACGGTATCTTTGACTCTGTACATAGTTTACGCGAGGAAATAAACAGCAAACGGTTGAAATATTATCATAAGGATTAAAAATGTCAGCAGCTAGTTTGTGATCATCGAGGTGGATTTGTATTTATTGGTTTTCTAATAACAGAATCAGGACGTACAAGAACATGTGAAAAAACTTTTGCCATATCGACTACAGTAAAACGTGTTATTGAGTTTGAGGAGGGGTTGACAGGAATTGAACGTGCCCGTGCCGAAATAAGAGGAAATGACAGGCTATTGTTGCATGGTAAACAACCAGCAAGCTTGTCAAGAGTGGTACGTGATCAACTTTTTATCTATTCTAATATGTGTAAGTATAAACCAAGTATTGCTGGTGATACATTTGCTTCCTTGCTGAAGATAGTAAATTCAGCCACTCAAAAAATTTATTTCGGAAGCACAATTATCAAGAGGCATACTCCGACAGCCTACAACCCCCTCCTTAATAGTAGGTTTCATCCGATCGATACAGATATAAGTGATCAATTTGGTAAACCAATATCATTTTTGCAGGGTCGTATAGACAGAGAGGGCATAAATTAGGCGCTTTTTTCACTGGATTATTTCAGAGTGCTATGCCTTACATAGTTAGAGGTACTTGTGCCGTTAGAAAAGAAGCTTTACAAGCGGGAGTGAATATAATTGACGATATTGGAGAGAGAAATATACCATTAAAAGATGCATATAAGAATTAGATGAACGAATTTGATAAAAATTCAGAACGCAAAGCTACAAAAAAAACTGTGAAGCTGATAGAAGGATCAGGGTATATTACTTTACCATATAAAAAAAGCACAGTCTCAGCATAGAAGCGGTGGTGTAAGCGTCTCGTTAAAAAGTGCAAAAAAAAAAATTTTTTAAATGCTATTTTTGGACAACTTCCGAAAAGAATCATTTTAGGTTTTGTTGACAATAAGGCCTTCAATGGATATCGAAAGATGAATCCTTTCAACTTTCAAAATTATTCTATAAATTTTTTTTGTCGTTCTACGCAAACCTATGTACGTGAAAGCATTTCGTACGTTATTTTCAGGTATTGGGATCTACTACATGAGTAAGGGAAATAGTGTTCACTGAAAAGACTATCCAGTATGTGTAATGTTTATTTACATTTTATCGTACGCCCGATCTCTCGTCACATTCTGCAGGTCATTGAAATTTACTAAAGATCGGTATAGTACGAATAAAAGTATGCTTCAAGACGGCTCTCATAAAAACTATAAATTGCGTTTTATATGCTGAATTGGACAACATATTGGAAATAGACTCAAATCGTCAAGTAGTTGTGAATTTTAACAAATAAAAATTCACATATCTTTTATCATGGACTCGTTAAAGCTACGTAGAGCTCTTTGCAATATACATGCAGCAACAACTGGAATATTCCTTGTAGATCAGTGACAAAAAATAAAATAAAAAAATAAAAAATAAAAAAATTTTATCTACCAAGTAATGTCAGTAATCATTAGAATTTCCCAATGGTGGAAAAAAAAAATTGCTGTTACGATCCAAGCAATATTGAAACTACGCAGGACACCTCACGCCTTTTTCTGCGCACTGCTCATTATTTACAAATTACAGACTCCGGGACACGCTTCCAGAGCCAGCAATATAAGATACGTTAATGCAACCGCCTGAAAAAAACTTTTTCTAACCATGGCCCTAAGCTGTAACTGCCGCTTTGCATCCTCGGGTCTCATTTTCAGCCCTTGAAATTGATTTGGGCCCACGGGCAAAAAAGTTTTTTGTGCAAAGTTATTTTCTGCCCTTGGGCCGAAAGTGATTTACCGGGCGCAAAGTGTGCCCACAGGCACCCTCGGTAAGTATAACATTATACGTGACTTGGACACTAACATACAACAACCATGCCCTTCGGGCACTTATGTTTGTACTTTCTGCTCTAGTGACGTAATGTACCATTTCCAACCTTGGCATTTTTGAGGGTCAGGTGTGCCCTCGGTAGGAAAAATAGGTTTCACCACATAAGTGCCATCGCTCCGTGGCTATCTTACGTCCCTCGGTCCCTGCTTCGCAGGTCCTTGGGGCCGCAAAATGGCCTTAGAGACGATGGCACTTATCTGACAAAAACTACCAATTCGTTACTTTTTATGTTAACTATTTTATACATCGAAATTTACGAAGAAAAAGTACATTTGGGGACCAAAAGTGAGAAAAACGTTATCGTGAATTAAATTGTCCTGATAAAACAGAAGAACTTTTAAATTGGCTTATTGGCTTTGTTTGTTCCTAGTAAACCCAAATAGGCTAGCTGGATACCGAGAACTCTTAACCTAGAAAGAGCTACCGCAAAAAGAACGCAGCAGCGCAAAAATCGAGCTTTTCTAAAAATCACACATCTTCTCGTAGCACTGCAGCTTGATTCAAATTAAAGTTACGCCATTGGCTTAAGGAACAACCTTAAGAAAATAAAACACCTTTGATTTAAGCCCTAGTTGAGTCAAAAATCTTATACTGAGCGCCAGTAATGAAAGTTTTTATTTGATATTGAAAATTAGTAACCGTCTATAAAATCAATGATATTTCATCAATACTTTATATTGCTCGTAAGTTTTGATCCAAACGTTATATTTAATCCAACTAAGGTTAAAGTTTAGACTCTGCTTTTAATTAATGTCCAAAATAATTTCTCAAATCAACTCTCAGCTGAGTGAGTGTTAAACACTGTGATGGCATGATCACTAAACTCTCGAATTAGGTAAGATAACTTATTATTTAGTACTCCATAGTGTCTGAAAATAGCTATAATTTAAGCTTTTATTCTGTCAAAAATACTTACGAGAAGGAAAGATACAAAGCTTTAAAGTGAATACTTCCAAATGAGGTAAAATCAGATTTTCTGCGAAAACGCCGTTTTGTCGTATCAATTTGAAATGCTTATGACTTTACTTCTGGTAAAATCTTTTAATATTTGCAGAGCTTTCATAAAGTTCATTTGCTCTTTTTATTTTTCATAGAAAAGACACTCTTTACATTTTTTATCGCATGAATTGTGACAACACAAGTACAATGATAAAATTTGTAGCTTAACTCTTGAAACTTCTCTTCTACTCGATTTTGAAAATAATACAAAAGTTTTAAAAAAGCTTAAATTTAAAGTTAAGTTCAGTCCAAAGAACTTAAAAGAAACTAAGTCAGAAGGATTTCAAATCCATACGAAAAAGCGGCGTTTTTGCAGAAAATGTGATTTTACGTCATTTTGAAATATTGACCTTAATGATTCGTACCTTTTCTTCTCATAAGTATTTTTGACTAAATCTGAGCTTACATTTAAGCTCTTTTTAAGCACTGCAGAGTATCAAATGACTAAATATCTTACCTAATTTGGGAGTTGTGTTATAAGGAAAATAGTAGTACCATGTTTTTTATTTAAAGTCGTGCCATCACGGTTTTTAACAACCACTCGGCTTACTGTTTATTTGAGATATTATTTTGGACAGGAATTAAAAGCACTTTTACACAGTCTGAATTTGATCCTTAAATGGGTTAAACATAATGTTTAGATCAAAACTAACGAGCAATGTAACGTATTGATGAAAAATCATTGATTTTATATTTATGAGCTCAAACTAAAAGTATTTTTGTGCGCTGTAGGTTGCTTCTTAAGTTGATGGCATAACTTAATTTCGAATCGAGCTACAGTGCCTGGATGAGATGTGTGATTTTTAGAAAAATTTGATCTTAGCGCTGCTAACTTCCCTCAATAAATACAAGTTAAATGCTGCAATTTTACCTCGATTGAGTTGAAATAAGACATCCAAATACTAATGAAATATCAATCTCTTTTTTTGCGTGGGCAAGAACATAAGCACTCTGTCAGTATAATAATTGTGCCTAAAAAATAGCAAGATATAACAGCGAGGAGAAAAATAATTAACGACACCTGAGCAAAGTGCAAACAAGATTTATGAATGACTGTTTTTTAAAAATTCATATTCATCAATTTCATAAGCGTTTTCTTATAATCACAGATAGCTCTCATTGAATCAAAGTACGGATATCGATTTTTAAAGAATTTCCATACACTGTTGCATGCTTTAGTCGTCTGTCTTATCATAAGAACCCATGTGCAAGGAACGACATGAAGTAAATTATTACAGGTTCTCATTGCAGTATTAATACCTAATCAATTATAATAAACGTAATCAACGAAAAGTAAATAACCACTTTTGGAGTACCAAAAATAAAAAAAACATTTTCATGAATCAAATTGCCTCGAAAAAACTAAAAAAGCTCCAAATAGGCTCATTCTCTTTGTTTTATCCTGGTAAACCCAAATAGGCCAGCTGGATGCTTTTAATAAAAAATTTTAACCTGGAAGGAGCTACAGTAAAGAAAACGCAGCAGCGCTAAGACCAAATTTTTCTAAAAATCACACATCTCATCCAGGCACTGTAGCTCGATTCGAAATTAAGTTATGCCATCAACTTAAGAAGCAACCTACAGCGCACAAGAATACTTTTAGTTTGAGCTCATAAATATAAAATCAATGATTTTTCATCAATACTTTACATTGCTCGTTAGTTTTGATCTAAACATTATGTTTAACCCATTTAAGGATCAAATTCAGACTGTGTAAAAGTGCTTTTAATTCCTGTCCAAAATAATATCTCAAATAAACAGTAAGCCGAGTGGTTGTTAAAAACCGTGATGGCACGACTTTAAATAAAAAACATGGTACTACTATTTTCCTTATAACACAACTCCCAAATTAGGTAAGATATTTAGTCATTTAATACTATGCAGTGCTTAAAAAGAGCTTAAATGTAAGCTCAGATTTAGTCAAAAATACTTATGAGAAGAAAAGGTACGAATCATTAAGGTCAATATTTCAAAATGACGTAAAATCACATTTTCTGCAAAAACGCCGCTTTTTCGTATGGATTTAAAATCCTTCTGACTTAGTTTCTTTTAAGTTCTTTGGACTGAACTAAACTTTAAATTAGTATGTTTAATTTATCTGGTTACTTGGATATACACACCCTTGTCAATTGACAAAGATTCAAAGTTAGCAGTGATAACAGTTACTTTCCACCTGCGATCAGTAACAAAACCACAGCCATTCGTTGAATTGTCAAAGTGACTGGTCGGTAAAGCAAACGGTGTCTTTAAATAAGTTCGAAGACCTATACAAAAACAAAATTGTACTGATAAACTGTTGTTCAAATTAAAAATTTAATTAAAAAACTTACGTATCAATCCAGTTGCTCGATTAATATTTTCATAAGTTACTTCTTTTGCTTCCTACGATCCATAGCTGTTTTGATTATATAATCTAAGAAAAGTCATTGTTGTGTTACAATAGATTATTTATTTTAATTTTTTTGCGCTGCATGCATGAAAGTTTGTTTCACACTCTTGCAATGAGCACCATCAATATGTAGAATCTAAAAAAAATAATAATGTATATGATGAGACAGGTAATCCGCTTTCCATTGCTGTTATTGAGCACGAATATCTTTAGTAGATATTTTCTAAGAGTTCTAACTTCCTTCGGAACAGTCGTTTCATCGATATATCCAATGACTTTCTTGTAATACAGTAATACAGTTAAAAAAAATCTACAAAATTTAAATATCAAAAACATATGTATTCAAATAAAAAAGTAAGTACACGTACACTGACTGGTCGTTGTCGTCATTATTATTAACTTTAAAATAGAACAAAATAATTTTTTTTCGACCACGAGCGTTTTTGAGTGTTAGGTGTGCCCTCGGTAGGAAACATAGGATTTGCCACATAAGTGCCATCGCTCTGCGGCCACCTTATGTCCCTCAGGTCCTGCTTCGCAAGTCCCTCGGGCTGCAAAATAGCCCCAGAGACGATGGCACTTACCCGACGAAAACTACTATTTTAAAAAAAGTTTTGAAATTAAGTAAATAATAGAAATAATTTTTTTTTTCAATAAGATTTATAAAACTGTTTAAAGCTTGATAACTCGAAAATTAAGCATTGTATAACTGAAAAATATAAGAGTTAATTGCTAATGATAAAAAAACGTCAAAGACAAACTAATAGATTTTAACAAACTGACTTATTTAGGCACAGTTAATGTACAGGAAACACACACACATTACTTTCATGTCTAACATTATCATACATTTCTCTAAGGACAAAAGAAATTCAAGTACCTTCTTTTGATTGAAAATCTAAAAAATGACGTCCAGCCAATCCTCAAGTCTTTGAATGAGATTGAAAAGAAGCATCTTTCACTCGTGATGATGGTGATCATTTGGTAGCTAGATCGGTAAAAAATACATTGCACTTACACTTTGCGAATATGTACGTTTCTACGACCATAATACATATAAAATTTAACTCAGAGTGTGAAAATCTGCATAATTTTTGCATTATTATTGTATTGTTTCAGAACTTAAACATCTATAAATAACAAACAAAATAAAATATATATAATAAAATATTCGAATAAATGTTAATAACTCACCCTTTTGATAAGTAATCAAAACATTATTTTTTTTATGTCACCTTCAATTGTATTCTGAATGTTTTTTAAATGTCTCATTAACGGCTTACTATTTTTCTAAATATTACAAAAATTATTAAATTGTTAAGTTAAACAACTAAGTGATGATTAATAAAAATCAAAAAACCTTTTCACTTTTCGTTCAAGAGGCACATTTGCATTGAAAAAAACTGTTATTTTAACCCACAATTTCTCTTTATCATCAATGTCAGACACAGTTTTACCAGAATTGAAAACAACACTATCTTTTCTCAACTGATTAACTGACATTTCTTTTTCTATTCGATAAAATTAAAAATTAGCCAACATTAACGTTGTTAGTTGAAGATAAGGTTACTATTCTACGTGCATCATCTATAGTTGTAATCACTACCAAATTCATATTACTTCTTATGTCCAGGGAAAACGCGAGGATGTTGTTAGTTACCCACTTTAAGTACACGTGTAGAAACAAACGTCTTTTAGGCAATAACTTTTTATTTTACAATTTTTAAGAAGATTTCCTTCAGATTCATTGCCAATAATAAACTTAATATTAAAATTCTCCTAATTTTCTTGAAATTTTCTTTTTAAATCGCAAATAATCTCTAGGAAATACTTTAAAAAATGTAAAGATCATCTCAAGATTTTCTTGAGGATTTCGAAAATTTTTTTAAAGTTTTCAAAGACATCTTAAGATTACCTTCAGATTATTTTAAAAATTTTCAAAAAAATCTTGGATCACTTTAAGATTTTCTTCAAATTTTCTTCAGATTTTTTTGGTAGGTAAACAAAATTTCTTAAGAATGTTTTCAAAGACAACTCATCAACAATGATAGTTGCCTTGGGAACAAGCGTCGGGCCAAACGTCAACCGGGCAAAATGTGTACGACTCCACTAGGTCATAAGGAAGTGCCTGATTAATATTTTGCTAATAAATTAATAAGAGTGCAGACAAGTAATCGCACTGGGTCGTTGGGGATTGCCCACTTAGGATCTCGTTTTTGTGATACATAAGCAAAAGTGGAAACAAGTAAGCAAATTGGATTTTTGGGAAGTGGTTACTTCAGATTTTGTTTATTTTAAAAATAAAAATATGTACAGACAAGTAACCAGTTTTGAGTAATTAAGGGATGTCTGCTGGAAATATTGCTTACTTTCTAAATGAGCAAAAGTGCAAGCAAGTGAGCACACTGGAGCAGGGGGAATTATCTGCTTAAGACTTTGTTTATATTACGAATAAACAATAATGTGGACAGGTTATCGCACTGAATCATTGGAGGATGACCGTTTGGTATTTTGCTTATTTATTAAATTTAAAAGTGCGGACAAGCAAGTGCACTGGGACATTAGGAGTAAGTCATCTTAGATTTTGTTTATTTCACGAATCAACAAAGATGTAGACGAGTAAGCGCACTGGGTCACTAGGGATTAACTGTCTGGGATTTCGCTTACTTATTATTGAAAAAAAAGGGCAGACAAGTAAGCGCACTAGTTAATTGGTGATTGGCTGCTCGAAATTTTCCTTACTCAACAAATAATCAGAAGTATAAACAAGTAAGCCTACTCATTTACTGAAAATTAACTGCTTTACATTTGGTTAAGGTAATAACTTTTGAAAAATGCGCACAAATAAGTGCACTGGATTATCAAAGATTGGATTGTAGAGATTTTGCTTATTTAATAAATTTTAAAAAATGGACAAAAAAGTGCACTGAGTCATGAGAGATTGGTTGCCTTAAATTTCGTTGATCTTATAAACATACATAAATTTAATAAATAAAGAGAAGTGTTAACGAGTAGATGCAAAAAAGCATTCTCAATTGGCCACTAGGAATTTTGTTCATTTATAAATACACGAAAGTGTGGGGAAAAAAGCAACAAGTCATTAAGGCTTTGGACTCAAGATTTTGCTCACTTAATAACGATAATAAGCGATTAATAAATTATTTTAGTTTTATAATAATTTAATAACAGTGTATTTAAATAAGCACACTGGATATTTGAGATTGTTTGCAGGAGATTTTGTTGACCTAATAAATTAGCAAGTGCACACAACTAAGCAAATTGGTTACTTGTGGCCAAGCTGCTTGGAATTTTGTTTATGTATAAGAAAAAAACAAAAGTGCAAGAAAGTAAGTTCACTAGGTCACTAAAAATAAGCCACTTAATGGTTCGTTTATTAAAGAAATAAAAGAATGTAGTCAAGCAAGCACAAAAGGTCATTAAGGCTTAACCAATCGAAATTTCGCTTACTTAATGAATAAACAAAAGTGCGAAAAAGTGAGAGTACTGGTATATTAAGGATTATCCACTTAAGAATTTTCTCACTCAATAAATAAATAAAAGAGCAAACAAGTAGGCGCACTAATTTACTGGAGATTGGCTGCTCAAAATTTGGTTCATTCAATTATGGAAAAAAATGCAGACAAATAAGTGGACTAGGTTATTAGGAATTAACTGCTTGGAATTTTGTTTATTTCATACGTTAACAAAAGTCCAGAAGAGTCAGCTTACTGGATAATAATTAGATATAACCCGGTGGGGATTTTGTTTACTCAATAAATAAAAAACAAGCAAGTAAGTGCAGTTTGTCATTCAGAATTTGTTGCTTTAGATTTTTCTTAAATTACAAAAAAAAGACAGGGCACTGGATGATTAGTAATTAACTATTTACTAATTAAATAAACAAAAATGTGAATAAGTCATTGGATCACTGGAGATTGCCCACTTAAGATTTTGCTTACTAAATGAATAAAACAAAGGGCTGACAAGTAAGCGCACTGGGTTGTAGGGGATCGGCCTCCTTGGATTTTGTTTATTTTATAAGTCCACAAATGTGCGGACGAGTTAGCGCACTAGGCCGTTAGAGATTAATCGCATGAAGTATTGCTTACTAAGTTTAAGAAAAAAAAACAGACAAGTAAGCGCACTTGGTCATTGAAAATTGATTTTTTTTAATTTACTTTATTTAACAATTAAAAAAACTTGTGGACAAATAAAGGCACTGGGTCATAAGAAACTGCCCACTTGTGATTCTGTCTATTTAATGAATAAATAAACGTGCGAAGAAGTCAGCTTACTTAGTTATTTGGGGTTAACCGCACAGGATTTTTGTAACATCTTACTACTTTTTAAAGCAAAGTCGCTGAAAACGTTCTAATCGCTAACCACGAAAACTACTGAACAGATATTGCTGAAATTTCGCATACTGATTCTTGACACTTCCTAGATGGTTTTAGTATAGTTTTTATCTTAAGAATTTTAATAACAATAGCGATGAATAAGCTTAAAAATTTTAAAAAATACACCAGCTTTTCACTTTAGCTCAGTAGGATCCACTAGGTGGCGTCGACATAAAATCGAAGGTACCTGCAACAGAATTAAGTAAGGGGTTATAATAGGTTGGAGCGTCTCCAAAATTTTCTGCAGTCGTCTACCGGCAGTTCATCGAGCTGCATCGAGAATGTAGATGATAGTCATGCAGCTGGGTATCCCGGTTCCCAACGGCACTCTTCTCCAATGGGCAATTAACCTAGGTCTATTTTTACCCTGAACCTTCAGGATCGACGAGTGCCACCAATAAATATTATTCTAACCGATAACGTCTCCAACGGTATACCAGGAGACGTGTCTAGCCAGAGCACAACCCGCTCCAACACTTTAGAATTATGTGGCCATTCCAACATCCAGCCTGGTGCCGTCAGAGAATTTTTCACTGCAAATGTAAGCCAGGGAAGATAGCCCTGAGAAGCACAGGCAGCCACAGCGGCTTCCTCTTCAGTGGTCATCCTAACGGTATAACGTTGTTTACTTTAAAAATACAAAAAGTGTGGACAAGTAAGTGCACTGTATTTCTGGAGATTTTCCGCTCAAGAGTTTGTTTACTTAATAAATAAATGAAAATACGGACAAGTAAGTGCTTCAGATAATTGGGAATATGCTATTTGGAATTTTGTTTGTACTATAAATAAACAAAAGTTGAGGCAACCAAGCGCCCTGGGTTATTGGGAATTAACTACTTGGGATAACGTTTATTTAATCGATTAACAAATGTGGTGACAAGTAAGTAAATGGCTCAGTCAGCGTATAATATTTTTAACGAAATGGCTTAAAAGACGTTTTTTTCGCTTTTCCAGTTAGTCAGTTTACATTTAACTTCAGAATATTAATACCATAGCTCAGTTGGCTATGATAACAGAACAGTATAAAATTTGAATTCTGCTTATAATTATACATTCTTCTTTGACTTCTTGTAGATTTTCTGTGCCCTTAAACACTATATTTTGCATTTTTGCTGCACGTTTATAATATAAATGATTACTTACACTAATACAAAATTCCAATAAATACAATAGCCTGAGTCAGATGATCCACGAATAACATTCTAATAAAACAGTGAAGACTGTACTAAAAAAGACTTTATTTAATAAATCTTTGTGTGTATCTCAAATAATGCCTATTGAAAGGTTTGTTAAATTTTTGTGAGCACAACGTTTTTGACACAAGGCTATAGTTCGAAGGATACAAATATTTTTAAGAGTGAATCAAATGAACACTCAACTAACACTTATACCTGACACTTTGTATCGAGTTTCAAAGTATACCATGAGTGTGTTAAGTATTAAAAATAATTATGGGCCGCTCCATCTAATTTGTCTGGGATAGAGTCTTGTGACTATGTCATATTTCACAAACTCTTACTAACGTGGTGAAACCAATCGTGTGGTTTTTTTATAATAGGTTAATAAGATAAATTATTCAAAGTGTAAATCAGTCCCTTAGTGACAGTGTTCACTGTCACTTATAAACTGTCACTGAACCTTATTGTGTTAAGCAAATGGTGCCAACAAAAGTATGGTGAAAGCTGAGCTTAAAGGGCGCCAGGGAAACTTGGTCCTGATTTATAAATGTATTCGTGTATCCGTGTAAGCGTCTTATATAATACATACTATTCATCGATAACGTGAATCGTCAAATTCCTCGATAGTATCGCCCTACACACAATTTTACACACATACACAGATACACTAATACGTCCATAAATCAGGACTCAATGGCCCTGGCGCCCTCTAGATTTAGCTTTCATTACACATTTCTCATTATAATCTAACAGAATACCTCTCCAAAATACAAAAAAAATTTCTGGTTATTAGAACTGATTCTATACTATGTCATATAGACATTATATTATTGCTTTGAGATATTTTTAAGAAGTAAGTAAGAACTAAATAGGTAAAGTTATGTAATTTTACTGCAAAAAGTTTATTTAGAAACCATGGTTTACTTTAGCCACGTGATTCATAGGAAAATATAAGAAAAAACTCTGAAAGATAACATGAAGGTTTCATTAGGTTTTTGGTCCGATGTTCGTAAAATAAGCTAAAATCAACCTACTGATGATGTGCGCATGTTATTAGGTTTAGTATAAAGAAGTCCTATTATAAATGTAAGACAATGAGCACAAGTTAAAATTGTTAAAAACTTGTAAAAATAACGATCTTAGGTTATTTATAATAATGGCTTGTTCATAAAATTAGGAAGCGGTATGTGTCGTAAGCCATAAAGAAACTTCATTTTGAGAATAGGTTTTGTTTGTAATGTACATTGTGCACATACTTGTATGTACAATTTTAGACTGTGTATTATCTATATTAACAAACTTGGTGATTTCAATTTTTTTTTTTCGAATTCTTATAAACACTTTCCAAGAAATTTTAATTTTTCAATGTATTTTCTTCAACTATTGAATTGAAATATGTACATTAAATCACGATTGTAGAAGACAACCACACCGATATTTAATTATTTCTGAGAGCTAAGTAAAGTACTTGATTGCACTCCCACGTTTTATGATTCATTTATTAATACTCGTACCATTTTAAATAGTTGAATCAAGTAGGAATAAATTTGTTATTTTACTTTTGCACTTTGTTACGATAGAAATAAGAATTTTTCTTGTTTAGAAAAAGTATCCAATTCTCACATTACACTCGCCATAAAAAAAATTTCCAGAATTGTGAATCTTCTGAGATATATAATTATTAAAATAAATTCTTTGTAATACAGCGTTCATTTATGGATGACTTTATATTACATTTCATTAGAATGTTATCATTTGCAATAGAATTTATAAATGTATTATTAAAAAAACGCTTGCTGCAAAATTTTTATTGTTCGAAAAAGTAATTTTATTTTTTATGCAGCGCTGTGTAACAAGGATCTACTATACGACAGATATTTATAATTCTGAAATATTTTTTAGTAAAGATAACAAAAATAAAAACGGTAACAATACATTAATAAATCAATAAAAATAACACTAAAAGAGAATTTTTATATGTTGCAGCTGACAAAGGAGCCAAGCTATTATTCTACGTACCGTTAAGCTTGCTGATTTGCATGAATCTGGTATTAGTTGTACTGATAGCATTAGAAATCATACAATTCCAGCGAAAGATAGAACTGCGCCAATTCGCTAGTAATATCCAGTCAGTGCACAAAGAGCGTTGGTTAAAGCACATTGTCTTCTTATGCCTTGGTCTATTTTGTCTTATGGGCATCAACTGGATGATTGAGCTTGCATCGTGGTGGGTAGGTAGCAGTTGGCATGCTTGTTCAGCGTTTGATATTATCAATGCGCTCCAGGGCATTGTCGTCTTTGGACTTTTTGTGATACGATCACCACTTCGAACAATAATCTGGTACAATCTTGTACGCAGATTTGAGGATCAACGGGCATTTCAAGATTCAGATGAACCTTAGAACACGACTATTAATGTCTTAGGGTCATGAATCTTACAGACACATTAGCAAATAAGTTTACTAGCTAACTTTACAGCCACAATCACCTTTGTTACCGTGAACTAATACAGTGGAGAATTTTTGATTTACCTATCCAAAATCTATTTGACCGCCTTTTATGAAAAATAACAGCTTAGACTTATATTTCATACTTTTATCACTTATGATAGGATGAATGTTCAATGGTACAGAATAATAAGTGTCTATCATAAAATTAAAAAAAAATAATTGTCATTTATCAGGGAAATCATCAGTTTATCTTTAAACATCATATTCGTTCAACTGTGTCATTTTTCTCACTTTTTCTTAGCTCCTTCTGATTTAATACAGTTGAACTTAAGTTTTTCCTGTAATTCATGTCCTTCTTGCCTACTTCTTAAATCCTTTCACTTCCTTTTTATTTTACAGGTACTACTAGGTATATGCTCACATGTTTTTTCTAAATATATTACCTATAAAATACATTATCTAATCGCAAAAAAGCTTTCCATTAATGAATCAAAAAAATTTTTTTTAGACATTTATGACATTTATGATTTTTCTAACAGATTTTTGCCAAATTTTTTTGCATATTATACATCAAAATTGTTTTGTAATGTCGTCTTATTTCATGTGTTTAGTAAAACAGTTTTCTTCGAAATAACAAATATGTGTTTTATATATGCAATAATTTTAAATATTTCCCATCTTGCACATACAACTTTTGCCTCGACTTTTGCCTCTCTTGAAGCTTATACCTTAACAGTATTATAGAATAATAAGTTCTCTTCCTTTAAATCTGGTACAGAAAACAAAGTAAAAGCGACTGCTCTCAACGTTTTGAAGGGAAATAACATAAAAAAATTTATATCAGATGTCAAGCAAAGTGATACTCAGTACAATCTTTGTCTTTCAAATTTTATCTCAAGGCAAATAATTTAACAATGAGTTCATTGATATAAAGTCTAGAATTAAAAATAAGTGTTTGATTAATTTATTGGATTACAAAACGTTACTCTGAAAGGTTGGCAATAAACATGGCAATATGTAAGAAAATTATATTTAAATATGAATACTAATACACTCACGCGCACTTAAACTTATCCACATTTAAATATTCCGTAGTTCTTTTAGTGTATTCGACAACAGCTTTTTCTATCACTCCTATCCACAAAATATAGAACAATTATAAAACAATTGGATTGATATTTCCTTAATTATGTATAAGTTAAATTATTTTACTTCCCCCACGTCCTGCCTTGTATAACTTGCCATGGTCATCTGCAATTACTTTGGTTATTAAATTATATAAGTTCAGGTAAAGTTCTCTCAACAGCTAAGGTGACTTAGAGAGTCACAAAGAAAAGCCGTAGTCCTCCGAAAGTGGTTGTAACATCTCGGCTTTATACAGACGAATCGTACTACAAAAACAACTGTATTACATTCATACAATATGTGAAAATTTATGCACACAAGCTCGTGTGGCAAGTGAAACTTGTGCATTACGTTACATACATATACATATACCTTGAGTGACAACCCCCAATAAATAGATTTTAACTTTAAGTATAAAACTTTTTTCTAAAGTTACTACTTTTACTGTGTTGCTTACTATTATTTTATTATTTTAATTATGGTTTTTGTAAAATAAATTTGAAAAAACTCTATAACAACATTTTCGTTTATTTTTTCATTTTATTTTTTGATATAAAACTTTATCACTTTATATTTACTTAATTATTCTAAAAATATTTTTTTACTATTCTTCATTATCTAGAAACAAACTTTTCTTCTTGATTGAGTTTTAAAAGTTTTAAAAATTATGATAACTTTATCAATAAATTTCATAAAAGGATCCTTTTTAAAAAAGTTTGAAAAGTAATAGTTCTCTAATATACTTACTTTTTTATCTACGTAAACTTAATGTCTTTTTAGTGAATCATTTCACAAAAATTTACTTCTACATTCTGAATATATTTTTAAGTTTTGAGAAGTGTGCATAAATATGTCACAAAATCGATATGTTTGTCTCTTAAACATTTTAGAACCTAAGAGACATAAGGTTTTAGAGAAATTTAGACATATAATTTGTCTAAATGTCTCTAAAACCATATGTCTCTTACAAAGACTAACGGAGCTCAGATTTTTCCATGTTCATTAAAATAGGAAAGTCTTAGCTCCGTTAGTCTTAGTTACATTAAAAAAAATTCATTTCTGTGTTTTCTTTCATGAATCTTTAACCGCAGTATTAATATATGATAACGCTAAAGAAATTGCATTTCATAAAGACATGTTTAATTCAATGTATCTTCAGTTACATGGTGTCCAAAAAAATACTTTCAAAGTTATATGCATGCAAACTAACAGAATTTTTTTAAATAATTGTACTGGAAGATTGGAAAAAACCATTTTTGTACGGAATATCGATTTATTCCTTAATTTCTCCCTATAAAAAAATGGTATCAATAGCTTGAAGTGCCATTGCAACAGTATTGCTTCCAAAAAAATAACCAGTCACAGAACCTTTAGTTTACCATTGCACTTAGAAAATAAAGAGACTGTATTTTTAGAAATGAAATCTGAAAAATATATTATAAGAAGTGGATTTAATAATATAGGATGAGGTATCAATGATTCAAGAAAATGCCTTAGAAAAAGTACTTTTTGATTACTATTACCTTAAAACTATGTGGTGAAAAATTCTCAAAAAAATGTATGGGTTTCTTTACTGTCTAAGGTAGTTTTCAATAGTTTTTTAATTACTTATTCATATGCGGAAAGTTACACTTTCTTTAATAATGGGCTAATATAATATATAATATATATACAATATATATATAATTTAATAATCTTTCTTTAATTGCACCATTGCTCCAATGTTAAAAAAGTGATTTTCTGACGAGAATATTTCAATAACGACGTGGCAAATCGGTCTAAAATTTCTTACACATATTTCTCGATACTTACATTAGTTTTGCTGACAATTTCGTACCTTTTAAGATATTTTTGAAATAGGAAACGACTACCTTAAGTAATCATTTTTATAGAATTTTTTTCATATTTGAAAGTAAACTACAAATACTTATTTGTTGGATATAAATTATTTTAAAATGTTATTAAAGATTGGAGAAGAAAAAATTAAAACATTTAAAATTCCCAGACATTAAAAAACTAATAATATACGCGGTGGCCCCTTTTAATCTATGGATCTAAATATTTTGCCAGAGGTGCCACCCATTAAAAAATGACCTGAACAAAAGTTACTTAAGTACAAAGGAGGACGTATAATGGTGACCTAAAATTTGACCTTAACCTCAATTTTCAAGGTCTTTTTAAAGTAAAATTATATTTTTCATATGAAAAGCCCTATTTTTTATTTCGAATTCTGAAAAACTGCAAAGTTTTAAAATGGGAGCTTGCATCCATTTTTGTAACCTATGAAGATCGTTCTAAGGTCAAAATTCTTAAAAAATAACACAAAAAATTGTTGAAAATTATATCATAGAAAACAAATTTAGGATGAACTTTAAGAATTTTTTATTTGTGTTTGTACTCCTTGAACCACATGGTGTGTTTAGTGACCGTTAGTCATCATATTGAAATTAAAATCCATGCAATATGCCTGAATATCCCATTTGAAACAACAGAATTACAAAATTGTGCTAATTAAGGTTGTTAGTGTTGATGAAAAACCCTTTGATTGCCATAATGTCTCAGATCCTGGTAAAACTTACAAGGTCTTTCAAACATCTAAGTAGTATTTCTTAATTGAAAAATTTTTCTTCGAGCCCTAATCTTACTTTAAGCGCTATCCCGACGTTACCCAGACCGCTGTTAATAAACCACATTTTCAAAATATTATCACATTTTCGTGGCACCATTATTCTTTTAACGATTTAATACATAGGATAGTTGAATAGTTAGCCGTTAAAAAAATGTAGTAAAAAAAAATTGGGCACTCTCGTTAAAAGCATTAAATATCGCACTTTTCTGTATTGTTTTCTGCCTACTGCGTGCTGCGCATTTATCTAATGTATGTGATTATTTTAACTTTGTATAATCAATTTCACTTATTCAAGCCAGTCTGCACACAAGAATTTAAAATGACCTCTCAGTTTTGCAGTGATTTTATTTCCAAACGTTATTAGCGCAAAGAAAACGTATTTTTATTGTAAAGGAAGTGCATGATTTTAGTGATGTGCAGTTGCTTAAAAATTGTTTTTTTTTTTATATTATGTACAAAAAGCTTATGATACTTTATCTACGTACGTATAAGAGCGTGTTTAATATTAAGTAATTAGTGCTGTTTAGTTTAGCAAACTTAAAATAGAAATAAAATTCAAACAGTCTTTTTGTTGAAGTGGAATTTTAAGAACGGCTGACAATCCTGCTAATGAAATTGTTGACATGATAACGGTGTTAATTCAATGGGATGATAATCATCGTATGGTGGCAAGGCGTTACGCTCAAACTTTTCCAGATAGAGGACATTCTAGCGATATGACTATACGCAGTGTAACCATCAGAGATCGTCAGGGACACCTAATTCGCTAATATAGGCGTTGTGAATATAATGAAGAGAATACTTGTGTTCTTACTATTCTTGCAGCAGTTAATCTTGATCCTCACGTAAGCAGTCGTCAAGTTGAAATAATCCAATACCCCAAAAAGAACATTCTTGAGAATTCTGAGAAGACTTAGTTATCATATTGATCACATTACACTTGTCCAAGAACTGAGACAAAATCACATTCAACTACGTATTCAATTTTGCCAATAGGATTTACGTATTTTAAAAAATGATACACAATTTTTTTAAGTTTGTGCTTTTTCAAATGAGACTGAGTTTGGTAGTGATGGACAAGTTAATAGGCACAATTGCTATTATTGGTCGAACGAGGACCCCCACTGGCACAAAAGTGCAGACGTCAGTATCGATATAGTATAATGGTATGGTGCGAAATTGTAAATGGATATCTTATCAGTCCTTAATTTTTTGAGCAAAATGTAAACGGTGCTAGATATTAAGAATTAATCAGACATCATTTGCCAGAGTTGTTAAAAGATGTTGATTTGAAAACCAGACGAAGAAATAGGTTTCAGCAAGACGTGGCGCAGTAACACATTTTGCACTTATACTATGTACTTTTTAAAATCAAAATTATAATGGCAGCTTAATGGGCAGAGGAGGTCCAGTTGACTGTCCACCAAACTCACCTTACTTAACATCCTTAGATCTTTACTTACCAGATTATTTAAAAAATGTAGATTAGCAACATTGGCCCATAAATAGAGAAAATACACAAAACCGCATTCGTGAAGCATGTGCTGCAATTCCAACACAAACTTTGCTTAACACCATGTGTCATTTTTGCAGGAGTTTTACGATGTGTTTGCAAATGAATGGAGGCAGCTTAAAATGTTTGCTCTATAATTTAAAAAATGACAGTAATGAGGAATCATCGTTCTTATTTTAACTGATTGAGAGAGGCAAGAGGACTGACAGAAACTAAGCCCCGCAAACGTAAGAGGCAAGAGGACTCACGGTTAATGAGCATTCCAAACGTGAGAAGCAAAGGGACTCATGGTATTGAAATCAAAAGCTTTTCAGATTTATTTGATGTTCCACGTTATAGTTGATTTCTTTGAAAACGATATTTGAGCAACTAAAAATTTAACTAGTAATTTTAAACTAAATTTATTTATTTATGGAATTGTTGATTCTAGTCATTATATAATTAAGATTTTGAAAATTTAACAAACAATCTAATTAATAATATCTTATGAAAATCATTCAGAAAACAAAAAAAATCTGTCGTAATAATGATGAAAGTTTTGTTGAAAAAAAAAAATTTAACCAATTTCTCAATAATATTACAATTTAAAATTACGAATTAAATGTAAAAAACTTCTGATAAATCATATAATAGAATAAATGATTATAACTCAGAAAAAAAACTTTCTAGAAATAAAACAATTTAAATCCTTGAAAAATAAAAGTAACATTCCAACATAAGTTGACAGTTCGATAAGTAATATGTTAAACATTAAACAAAAACAAAAATCTTATGATAACTCAATAGTTAATCGTACGAAGCCTAAACTATTTAAAAACTTATTAGATAATAGCTTACATAAAAAAAGTGTGAATGAACTATTCAAAATTTTTTCCTTTTTCTTTTTTACATAATAAGGACTATTTTTTTTCTAAAACAAGATTGATGCTAAGTTAAAATATCGGAAAAAATAAGACTTTCATGTCAATTACACTTTTGGGAATGAATATTTCAAAAATGTAAAAATTCTAAAAATTATTTTGAAAGATTGAATAACTCAGAAAGTTATGGTACGTCAATGAAAGTACAAAGTTTTGTGGGTAAAATAAATCTATACATTACAATTGTTGTTCAGAATTCTATTAACGTGTTATATTAATGTGATTGTTTAAATGAATTAAAAAATCATTATTTAATGCTCAGGAACTGTATATTCAGGTATATTTAAGTTATTGTGTTATCAAAATAGTGGTAATAAAAGAGAACTATGAAATCTTATGTATATTGAGGGTGTATTCCGTTATTGTCGCGCGACTCGCAAAGAGAATCGGAACGCTCCGATATTCTCGCGAAAATAAAAAGGAGCGTTCCGAAACCTACGAATGCGAGACTGCGAGATCGCTACGTGATTGCTTGCGTATGAGTATAGTCGGTCACGTCGAACGATAGCTAGCGCTGCACATCATCAAACATATACTTATTGTACGCAACTGTGGGGTTTTGCATTCGTTACGTATATGATTCGAAGCGAATTGCATCTTGGTCTCGTAATTCTCGACTGGACCTTTTTCTTTTAGTATTTTTTTTGTAATTTAACCATACGTATTGAAATTAGTAAGCCCGTGTGAAAGTTTAATATTAAAAAAAACAACAACAATGAATCGGATTTGAAACATTAGGACAAATGCCATTATACGTATTAACCACTTATTAGAATCCTCCGAAGATTCTTCAAGTGAAGAGGAGGATATTGTAGTGTCGCTTCTTGCAGTTCAAAGAAGTAAAATAAAGAGAATCAAGATTTGTAATTATAATTACATCAATGTAATCGATCAGTACAGCGATGAAGGTTTTCGTAAAAATTTTCGACTGAATCGAACCACTTATAATTTTCTCCTAGAACTAATTGAAATTAAGTTGACAAATACATCCAGAAGAATACACGGGAACATAACAAAAAGAAAGATTTTGTCGAGAATTACGAGACCAAGATGCAATTCGCTTCGAATCATATACGTAACGAATGCAAAACCCCACAGTTGCGTACATTAAGTACATGTTTGATGATGCGCAGCGCCAGCTATCGTTCGACGTGACCGACTATACTCATACGCAAGCAATCACGCGGCGATCTCGCAGTCTCGCATTCGTAGGTTTCGGAACGCTCCCTTTTATTTTCGCGAGAATATCGGAGCGTTCCGATTCTCTTTGCGAGTCGCGCGACAATAACGGAATACACCCTGAATCTGAAATAAGAAAAAAATCTAAGAATAAATAAACGAATAATACATTTGATAATCAAAATTTAAATCGAATTTTAAATATTACGAAAAATAAAAATAATGATTTATTAGTAAATCTTGCGTTTCATATTCAAATAATTGTATGTACTATTCAGCAGTAGTTTGGCCAGAAGAAAAAAAAAAGTCAACGTGTTTTCATAAGGGAAAAGTTCGTCTATCCCGTTGAGTAAATATAATTTTTAATTAAAAGAACTTTTACTTTATGATAAAAGTTTTAGAGTACTTATTAGGTACTACAACAATGTATTTAGTTTTGCATATTTGATAAGTAGGGAAATAGAACGATAAAGAAAAGGTGTATAAAATATTAAAATTCAAGGAAAAATTTTTTATGTTACGCAAAACAAATTGAATTCTGATCCTAATGAAAAACCAAATGAGTAGTCAGCTATATATATACCTGTATATATGGGGATAATGAAATCGCTATTGATCCAAGGTTAAAATTTATGATTAATTTTAAGATTCTTAAAAAACAATAAAATCTTTGTCAAAAAATGTGAAGGAAAATTCAATAGAAAAAAAATACAAACATCAACATCAAATCACAAATGTAGAAAAACTACGAAATTATAAAATGATTTTTTTACGAAAAACTGGCTACCCAAACACACAGACAATAAACCATTGACCACAAAATATAGTGCTATTAGTTTCAAACTCTGGACTTTCAGAAACCTTCGATCTTTGTGTATACCCGAAAAAATTACTTGATAATCATCACAAAGAAGCATTTTTAAATAAACTAAATCATTTTGTCGATCCCATGGTGTTTCTATTAATTTTTTTTTCAGGAGATTTAGGACGGAGTACTGGTTATTTTAAAAATTACTTAAATAAGAGTAAAAAACTAACTGTTGTATTATTCTTACAGATTATCTTACTGACCAAATGAAATACGTTTTAACACATTATTGTATGGTGGACGGCTGACACAACAATTTCTTATTCATTCTTACATCGTGATTAAACACAAGCGTTTAAATTATTTCAGATGTAATAAAATACGTTTGGAATTAAATGTTATCAAGGTTTATAAGATGCAATTGTAAATAGTGCATGCCATATTTCTAGACATTTCGAGACAAAGGAAAAAATTGGTACTTTTTTTATACTTTCATTTACATACATTGGAAGTCCAAGATGTATGCAGAAAACTTATTAAGAAGCAATGTCTCCGAAGAGAAAATGTGGTGGACCAAATGTATTTAAAACAGTAAAATGCAATCCTGAATGAAAAGAGTTAAAGTTGATTTTATCTAAATGTCCTAAAAATATGGCACCAAATGATGTTTCAAACATAACTGTTAAAATACTTAAGTTGAAATTAATGTCATTTTTGGATGAAATCATTAAAAAAAATACATTCAGTAAAATATTAGCATACGTTTATATCATCAAGTTCTAAAAATGTGGTCTACCTCATGCACACATTTTAATAACTTTGCATCCTGATAAAAAAATTATTACACCTGAACGAATTAATGCATTTTTTTCAGCTAACATTTCTTCTGGTCATACAAAACTAACAAAATTAGTGATTATACACATGCTCTTTGGACCTCATACCAACAAAGTCCTTGTATAATTGATAAAAAATGTACACAAAATTTTCCCTTATCTTTTACAAACGTAACTTTATTTCAATTGAATAAAAAACCCTTAATATAAAAGAAAAAATAATACTTCTAAACAACATATATACAAACTTCTGAGAAACGATGAAATTTTAATAGATAATTCAATGGTTGTACCGTATAATAAATTTTTGTTGATGGAGTATAAATGTCATAACAACGTCTAATTCTGTGCATCTATTAAGAGCATAAAACATATTTATAACTACATACAATATCTCGCTTCACGCTCCAACCCCCCAACTTTTGAATCAGTTAAGCACTTCACTATTAAATAAATTAACTCATGGAGCTTAGGAGTAGCTGACAGATTTTGAGGAAGGCTAATACTAAATAACTCGGTAGAAATTTAATAAAAATCAAGACAAATTTTTTATATTTCATAACCACTCTGACAAATGGTGCGTATAACGGCTCTGCATTGCTGTGTTACTGTGCACGTATATGCTATCGTCATTGGCATAGTAAAAAACCATATCAGATTTAATTGTGACTTCAATCCCTTACACAACTAACGGGTTATTACAGCATTGATACTGCAACCTATAAAGGTGTTGATAAATCAGATGATAATATTCGTATAAATTTTCCCATGGACAGTCTCTGTATGCACGTAACATATTGGCAATGGGCGGGCATATCGTTAGTCGAACACGGAGTTACAATAGAGTGCACCACGGCGAGACCCTCTTGATTCTAATGGAAAATATATAGAGAATCGCGAGCAGCGAATGAAAAAAAAGTGGTAGGCGCAGTTCACTCCAGGTTGCGTTGTATGTGCTGTTACATAGATGTGCAATAATATCCCGAAGACCCGAATGACACTGGGGATGAGAAGAGGATCGGGTGTCACTGCAGCTGCCGTGTGTACGTACACACGTGCACTGAGAGAAAGTAGGTACAGTTGCATTACCAACATTGACGACTCTACAGTACTGACACTAACCAATTTTGGAAGCGTATTGGTCCCAAACGGTACAGCGTGTCAGTGTCAATGCGCCCGACAGTGGCTATGCTTTTTTCTTTGAAATGAACACTCGTACTCTGTAACAGCACCGCTTCCGATGTAGTAAAGAGTATATACATGTATCCAGTTTCTACGCCCTCCGTTAGATAAGTTTGGATAATATGTACGATGAAAAGGGACGCTGAGGCGAGAGAGCCATCACCCAACTCTGATGGGCATCGGGCGCAAGGGTGTACCTCAATGTTATACGTGTGCGTGCAGGTGCATATCTATGAAAAATTATGAGATAGAGGAATAGGGGGTGGAAATGCTTTTGCGTGGCACGCTCCTGTCATTGAGCAGTACCTATACTTGGGATATCCTTAAGAATACTACTTTTGTCCTCTCTCATCCATGATTTTTTGGACTGAGGGTCAAAAGTTAAGACTTGTACTCACAAGGGGTGGGAAACTTGAGTGCAAATTTTTTATTTCTATCCACCTAGTGGTTTCAAATCTTCGACGAGTCAAGGTAATGGTATTGATGCAAAAAAAACAGTAACTTTTCGGGCATATTTTACAAGAGTAGCTTACTTTTTACGTTCCATTGACTACCTGAATATCAAAAAAAATAAATTTGACCAACTGTTAGGTCCAAATCCGAGTAATTTGCGCACAGTTGCCCTTTGTGTACAGAAGGGTCGTTTTACGTAGATTTAAAGTTGCAACGACTCTAACAAAATCCTTCAATATATATATCACGGCTTCTCGTCTGAAATGGAAATCTGCTAAAGGGTTGACGCTGCACTGCAGCTCTCTGGAGCCAATGTTTCAATATTTCAAGGAATGATAATATTACGACGGGCTTGCGGTGATATCAAGTTTTATTTTGTGCCGATTAGCCGACATATATATATATATATACATAGTAAAAACGGTAATGTAATCTGTTGTTACTATTGTTATATTTAATCATTATACTAATTAAAAGTTACTTAGTTGTTGGGGTCATAAGCGCTGGAATGTACGAGTGGCCCAGTGTGAAATAATCAGATGAAATTATTATAAAGTAGATATTATTGCATATCTACAATAAGTAGATAGCATCTATATGACATATTATTCTTATGATATATTAAATTATATTTGCATTAAAAGACTTTGAGTAAAACATAAATAAATTAATAATCTTTCAACTACCAATTTAAATGGCTTTATATGGTGGAACGTTGCTTGGAATGCCCCACACAGTTAACTATATAATATAACAATTAACTTTATAATTTAATATATAATAATAATAATATTTTGCGCAACGATCCCCTATAAATCAATTATGACTCTAAATTTCTCCTTGATGATGAGATCAATCATGGCGATACTATAATTTTATTTTAAAGTAATATAATAATGAACCAAATTACAAATAAAAGATTAATTCATATACGACACGTACACGTCTGTATACACATCAAGGTCTGAGAAAAACGGTATGATCCCTGTCAGGTTCCCCAAAAAGAGTGTGGTGGGGCTGTGGGGGGGTTTTGGGAAGAACTGGAATGTGTCAAAGTAAGGGAGAAAATAACGAGTTTTTAACTTATTTTGTGGGGGGCAGTGTAGAGGGGGTGGTAGGGGTCAAATGAGAGTCTATAGAAGGCTGTGGGGGGTCGTGTAGAGTTCTCCCCCGAGATAACTGTGAACATAGTTAAAAGTGTTTTATGTAAGCTTCTTACAGATGAAATAAATTTAAGCTCTCAGGTGAGATTTCAGGTGCTTTTTTAGATGAAATATCTGATGAGATCTTACTTAAGAATTTAAAAAATTGACATAAAACACTTTTAAAGATGTGTTGTTCGATGTATTATCTAAATGGTGTCACCAACGGGGTAGCTTTGAATACAGGAACATAAGTTTTTCATTCTTTTCAGTAAGAACACTTTTAAAAAAATTTCAGCTGAGATATTATCTGATGATCGTATCACAAAGTGCACATATTAAAATTATGACTACACGTTACGTTATATTGCACATGTAAAATCTTGCAATAACTTACATAGCTATCACTGGATTTTGACTAAGCTTATATCACACGGTAGTAAACATGGCGTTTTAAAAGTAGAAATTATATTTTCTCAAAATTTTAAATGTATATGAGCCGTTTTGCCAAAAATTTCCATTACCATATAACGTCCGTAAACTAAAACTACTAATTAATTATTTGTCTACTTATTCCTTCGAAATTTTTCATATTGTTTTGAAAGTATTTTGAACAAGGACCAACGTGCATCTAAAAAGAGGTGAATCGCCTACAAGTGACTTGTATCTGCAGCACAATTACGATTCGTGTACATGCATACAATAGGGGTAACGGAATTTTCAATTCCCCAGAGCACCAGGAGTCGACTCCCTCTCTAATGACTAGAAGCGAAAAACATGTTGACTAAAATTCTATTAAAATCCTTAATAATTTTTTTAACACTATAATCAGTCAAACTACTCGTAAACTTAATTATGTGAACTCGCGACAGACGAAGTACTATTATTTTTATCATTATTCTTACTACTACAATTATTCGTATTACGATTTTTTTATCATTATTATTATTATTATTATTATTATGATTATTATTATCATAACTACTCCACTTATATTATAATTATAAGCTATTATGGCAACGGCCATCGTTACTGTTGTTTAAGTATTAGTGTTAATTGATGTATTATAACACACCGATCGCTTATTCATCCAAGCATTAATTGAATTGCTAAGCGATTTTCACCACTCTTTTTGCAACGAGTTCAGTTGAGTGAATGAACGGTGTTTAGCATTAGTAAATATTAATAATATTATATTTTGACTGTTAATATTAAGTTATATGTTAAAGCCTCGTTCTCGAGATTACATGTGGTAGTACCCCTCTTCTCTTGTTAAGTGCCACGATGCTTTAGAGTGAAAACGGAATGAGGGGGGAGGGGGGTCCCTGTGGTGTCCGCGCCCCGTGCTCGCGCGCGTTGCGTCATTCTCTCTTCTTGTGTGTAGAAAGTGAGTCCACGTGAGTGAACTCGGAAAAAAAGAGGAAGTTTTGCAATGCCTAAGCGCAAGCTAAACCACGAGGCGGTTCTGGACCTGGCAGAGGACCTACTAGGATTCACGAAGAAAACCAGGGCGCCAGGCACTCCAGAGACCGACGAGGAGGACGACGGCGCAACTGCCTCAGGTAGCGAGCACAGATAAGGACGACGACCGTGGAAGCAGGAGCACGTGGTTGGCCAGCCTTTCCTTCAAGGAACCAGAATATTAAATCTCAGACGAGGAAAATAAGGAGACAGGTAAAATATTCTTAGTTAGGTTAAGATATTTTCCCACCCATACCAGCACTCGCGTAGCGTTGACAGTGTCCGCTGCGAGAAGCGTTGCTCGGCAGGAAACCATGGCAACCAGCCAGGCAATCCATGATAGTCGAGCAACATGTTGGAGAGAGGGCAGCGTTACGTTTCTTACGGCGCTGTAATAAGGAAGGCAGCCGACATGTGCCGAAAGCACGACGGCATCCGTACATTACAAATGTAACTCTCTAACCTCAATGGCCCAACCGTTTCAGAAGGCGATACAAACGGGAAGGACCAAGATGGGACAGAGGAACCTCTAGATCCCGTGTTGGTGGAGGCCCTAGGAATTGACCCAGACACACCAAAAATGTCAAACGCCGAGGTGCATCCAGCAATCCTAAAAAGATGGCAGTACTATGTCAACAAGGGTCTGGCTAAGCTAGACAGGAGATAACTCCTGGAGACCCACAAGGCCCCGGAGGACTTCACCGTTCCGGAAGTCAACACCAACTTTTTAGACCACCTACCGAAAAACATCAAAACAAAGGACGCATATCAGAGGTTAAGGCAACAACTAACCAGTGGAGCGCTCGGAGCCGTTAGCAAGAGCATGCAAATTTTGACCTCTAAGACAGCGGAACTAGACAAGAAAGCACTGTTCCAATCGCTCTTAGACACTGCTAGCAGACCTCTTCCCGCAGCCAGTCCAAGACTCGAGCAGAGTCCGTCATAGCAGTCGCTCCCAAAGAGATCAGACGGGCGCTAGTGGACTCCAAGCCAACCAAGCTCCTCTTCGGAGAAAAACTCGTAAAGAAGATCAAGGAGGAAAAGGCATGCGCACAACTGTTAGGATTCAGGAACAAGAAGGTCATCGCAAACAACGCAAACCCCGTAGTCAAGCCTTTAAACTCCACGGGTCTGCAGGGAGCCAGCCCTTTTCCCAACCAAGCAGGCTTCATAGGGGCGCAAAATCATCCTCCGAGGCAGGGTCAACAACACTCTAGAGGGAGAGGGCGAGGGAACCTCCGAACGAGACAACCACGAGACCCCAAGCACCAGCAACCACAGCAATAACCGTAAGTGAAATAGCTGGCAGACTAACAAAACGCGAGGCTAAATGAAGGGAAATCAAGGGAAATTTTTTCACGTTGCAATGCATCTCAGGCTATAGGATAGTTTTCATAGATAAGCCATATCAGACTAGACTTCCCTTGAACGTGACGAGCGCATCTAACCAAATAAGACTTTGGGCCGAATTAGACATGCTGCTGACCAAGGGCGCGATCAGGCCGTGCAAACACCACAGCGATCAATTCTTGTCACCTTACTTCCTTAGACAAAAACGCGACGGGTCTCACCAGTTTATCCTCAACCTAACCGAACTCAATAAATTCTTAGCCAAAAATCATTTCAAGCTCGAGGGACTAAAATCAGCGACAGCGCTGCTACTCCCAAACTATTGGATGAGCACCATCGACTTGCAAGTCGCGTACTTCCTGATTTCGCTGCACGAGTCCTGCAAAAAATACGTGAGATTCAAGTTTCAAGGTCAACTATTCGAATTCAACTGCTTGCTTTTTGGACTGAGCTTGAGCCCCTTCGTATACACGAAACTAATGAAACCCATAGTACACCTTCTCAGGAACGGCGGATATCTCTCTATAATCTACCTGAACAATTTTCTGTGCGTAGGTGAAAGCCGCGAAAAATGCGAAAAGAACGTGAACTATACGGTGAAATTACTGCAATCGCTCAGGTTCTTAGTTAATTACGAAAAAAGCGTCCTAGCACCAGCGACAAGATGCAAGTACCTAGGGGTCATACTAGATTCTGGAAACTACTGGGTAGAGCTCACAGAGGAGTCCAAATCAAAAACGAGAGCACTTCTGCTATCCCTATTGTCAGAAAAGTCGCACTGCATCCGGAAATTTGCAAGCATCATAGGGAAACTAACGTTTGCGTGCCAGGGGGTAGAATACTATTTACTACACACCAGAGCATTAGAGAGGGAAAAGATCAAGGCCCTAGCTCGCAACGGTGGGAATTTTTGCGCACGAATGGGAACCCCACCATCGGTTCGCCCGGACATCCTCTAGTGGCTCGGAAATCTGGACAACGCGAGACGTATGAAGACCCAAAAATTCATCCTAGAAATCTACTCAGACGCGTCGGACAAGGGCTGGGGAGCCACGGACGGCACGAGACCAAGCAGCAGATGCTATGGCACATTAATTACAAAGAACTAATGGCTGTTGAACTTGCCCTAGCAGCGCTAGCAAACAACGCAAAGGACGGTGAACTGTTGTTACGGACAGATAACACGACAGCAATAGCGTACATTAATAAAATGGGGGGCGTCAGACACAGAACGTACAATGAGGTAGCCAGAAGTATCTGGCACTGGACGCTGTCTCGGAACATTTTCTTTACGGCCACATACATCCCCTCGCGGGAAAACAAAGACGCGGACAGGCTATCTCGCATCAAGAATATCCACACAGAGTGGAGCCTTGGGGATGCATATTTCGAAAAAATCTGCAACTTGCTCGGCACGCCCGACGTCGGTCTGTTTGCAAACAATGGCAATGCCAAATGCGAAACATACATAGCCTGGCCGCCTGAACGAGGCGCGCACCAAATAGACGCATTCACGCTCAGTTGGTCCAATATTTTCTTTTACGCCTTTCCTCCATTCAGCCTCATATTGAAAACGTTAACAAAAATGAAGCGAGAAAGCGCCAGGGGAGTAGTAGTGGTGCCCTACTGGCCCACGCAGATCTGGTACCCCTTGCTGCTGGAGATGCTGGACAGCCAGCCCCTGATACTGGGCCCAGATCCTGTAATGCTGTCTAATTCCAGGCGAACGGCACACCCGCAAGCTCAACACCTGAGACTACTGGCGGGCACTGTATGCGACAAGCGCTGATCAACTCACGCATGCTAGAAGAGGCCCTGGACATAGTCGCAGCGGCCCTTGCCCCAGCCACGACAAAACAATATGTGACGGAATTAAAAAAGTGGATCGCATTTTGCGTCAAACAGGGACTAGATATACTTGCACTATCCAGAGAGTCACTCCTAAGCTTCTTGGCGTCACTGTTCGAAGCAGGGGCTACTTACGGCACTCTAAACTCGGCACGTTTGGCGGTAGCATGGATATTAGGGAACCGAGAGATAGGCAAAGACCAAGTGGTATGCAGATTCCTTAAAGGGGCCTTTAGGCTGCGGCCAGCGCGACCCAAATACGAGCAAACGTGGGACGCGAACCTGGTAACAGATTTCCTCAGGAAACTGCAACCACCAGAACACCTAGAGCTTAAGATGCTCACCCTTAAAAACGGTAACCCTGCTAGTCCTGGGTACTGCGCACCAGATGCAGACGCTGCGAGCAATAAAGCTGTCAAACATACGCGCGTCTCCAGTCAGGCTAGAGGTCGAAATCACAGACAACATCAAAACATCAGGGCCCAAGGCCGTCCAACCGTACTTAATCCTGCCAAAGTTCAGTGACCATCCGGAACTCTGCATCGCGTCCCACGTAACAGCCTACATAAAGGCGACCCAAGAGCTCAGGGGTGGAGTGGACCTCCTATTTATAAGCACCCGGAAGCCACACAAGGCAGCGAGCACGCAAACACTCAGCAACTGGATAAACCAGATCCTAGAAAAAAGCGGGGTAGACAGGCACACTTATACAGCCTATTCAGTTAGACACGCGGCAGTCTCTGCAGCAAAAAGGAAAGGAGTAAGCATAGATTTAATTAGGAAAACGGTGGGCTGGACCGCCAATTCCGGAGTGCTTGCAAAATTTTATGATAGACCAATTCGTTTGAACAGACACGCCTTCGCTTCCAGTGTACTACTGTCAGCGAACCCAATGAGCAAATAAAGCGACTGGCGACCGCCTCCGCCTCACAGATCAATCAACAAAGAAGTGGGAACAAGCGAATGTGATAAAAAAAAAAAAAAAAAAAATAGATTAAAAATAATAATAATAAGAATAACATTAATAATACTGTTGTTTGGTCATAGCATACTGTTATACACAGACTGTAAACAACCGGTGCCAAATAAATAATTAAAGGGAACTTCGAAATCGCTAAACTCTAAGCAGCTACCACATGTAATCTCGAGAACGAGGCTCTAAAATATAATTAGTTAATCAAACGAACTTACCTGTAAGTGAAGTTCGATCACAATTATATGAAGAGTCCTCGTTCGAAGAGATTACACTCCCACCCAAGCACTCCCATCCCAAGAGTAGTCCGCAATTTCAAACCACCACTTTAAAAATGACGCAACGCGCGCAAGCACGGGGCGCGGACACCACAGGGACCCCCCTTCCCCCCTCATTGCGTTTTGACTCTAAAGCACCATAGCACTCAACAAGAGAGGAGGGGTACTACCACATGTAATCTCTTCGAACGAGGACTCTTCATATAATTGTGATCGAACTTCACTTACAGGTAAGTTCGTTTGATCAACTAATTATGATAAAATTCTGTAAGACTTGGATGTAAAGGACAAAGAAAAGACATAAGTAAGTAAATAAACTTCCCTTATTTTGACATACGTAACGGTATGGGTAGTTTTTAGATTAAAAACGGGACTATACAGATCTGGGTAACGTTGACAAACTTTAGGCGTGCCTCGAGTAAGTGCATCTGGATACTGCACAAAAACTGATTCGATTTAACACACCTTGATTTTCTCTTAACAGTCGTACCCCCGTTGTAAATACCCCATATCGTTTACATTAACTATCCTCTAGCACCACGTCCCACCTCCATGCCCAGTATGAGTCCCGAATTATTAAGCGCAATTTTGAATAATATCATTTTTATATATTTATGATAATTATAATAGTAATAATTATTATTATAGTTCTTATAATAATACTATCAATAATAATGATAATAATAATAATAACTCTAAGAATAATAATAATTATAAGAATAATAACAATAATAATAGTAAAGTCAACGTACTAAGAACTTAATGTCGAAGAATAGTCTAGAAACCACTTTACAAAACAAGTAACTAAAGAAACTTTATATATTCATTTGCAAAAAAGGTTTTTAAAATTATTTATAACTATAAAGTTGGTTTATCCACCTCATAAATCTATCCCCTCACTGGCAGAGGTTACAAGCGGAGTTGTTTGCCACGAAGCTGGAAACCCTGCCCACCAACGACTATGCATTGCCCTATTGGCTCTAAGCATTGAACGAGGAACCACCGATTCTCTTCAAGGTCTGCGCTGCGAGAACCTAACAGCTATGAAAGAAAAATCAACATTAGTAAACGGGACAGTATTTAACAAACAGGAATTACGAACCAATTCCTCCACGTTAGATTACCAAAATAACTAAGTCTGCAAAAAAAGGTGCTTTGGACACCAACGTCTCTGGAGTAATACAAGAAGACGTTGAGAAAGAGCTCTAAAACTTGGTTCAATGCTTCAAACGTTGTTATTTCCCCCCCGATTAGTCTGGTGCTACAGTAACATGCCAGACATGATCACCCTGAGGTATAGAGACAGTCCCGTTTGCTGGAAACTTCAGTCAAGAAAGAGTTTACTTCAAAAGCTGACCGGTCCTTTTAAGGGCAGATGTGGTCAATATTCTCGTGTGTTTTCCAACTTTCTCTCTTACACACACACGCACACAAATAATAAAGCATTCAGGTTACTAACAGTCATGCCTCCGTTGACGTTTTTGTGCTCTCTCTTACGCATGCACAATATATAGCGCTCAGCTCGCTTCCACTGGGGCCTTCTTTGCCAACCAAAGTAACTTAACACTTGAGGCGCACGGCTCTCTTATAATCCCACCAGCAAGATATTGCTGGTTGGCTATCCTGCCTTCTGTTCCATTCTTATATTCTGTAGTGCTGCTGTTGTCATAACTCTATTACACCCGTTTGTCTGGGCAGGCACTCAACACTACAGCTTGCTTCTGCAGCCCATTTCATCCATGCTTCCGTCATTGCTGTTGTTGCTGCGCAGGCTTTCACTGCGGGCCATTTTTTGCCTGCTCTCGTAAGTGCTTCTGTTGCTGCGCGGGCCTCTCTGGAGGCCACCTCATGACTGCTTTCGTCACTGCTGCTGTTGCTGTACCGGTGAATAAGTTGTAAGCTAACTCAACTCAGTGGTACTTAATCTTGACTCAAGCTAGAAGGCCTTTACTATAGGCCCCTGATTATTAACGTCTAGTAAACTTGGGTTATCTGCCAGGCAAAGTCTGTCTATGTTACGAGTGTTCATGATGGGAGCACTATATGGTACACAGCTTGGCGTCGTTTTAAATTAAAAAATGCCCTTATCAATTTCAAAAAGTTTGGGGCAGCAAACATGACTAGGGGCCAAGCTGTGTCTCGCTTACAGCTGATCAAGGATGTATTGGAAAAGTTTAACCATATAAACCATATGGCTTTCCTTGCTAAGCAGTAATCCTACTTTTTTTCTCAACCCTCAAAATCCTACACCTACTCTTCAGAATAACTCTTCTTTGCCTTCAATTGATTATCCAGTTCTTGACGGTAATTCAGAAAGTCGGAATATCTTTAGAGACGCTTTGAGAGCTCTGGTGCATAGGAAGTAGGATCTTCTAGGTATCATCAAGTAACAACATTTAATGACTCACATTTCTTGTGAAGCTTCAGACCTAATGAAAAGTTTTCCTCTCATCAAAGAGAACTGTATACAAGCCTGGAAGACCCTGATCATGGATCATTTCATTAAAGGGGGTGAAATAGGTCAGCCAATAGTTTCTTTTTCGAAACTAGGTTGGCTTTTGTCCAGGCCAGATCTCTTTGAGTTTGTACAAAAATTTTAGGCAGTATGAAGCCCTGTTTCCTACCAGCGCTCAGTGCTGAGGACACTGATTATGAGAACCGTTTCTCTGCTACTCACCTCAGGTTACTGGGTGGTCGCTTTTCAATATATCTGCCTTTTAAGACTGCAGTAAATCATTTGAGAAAGTCTAGTATTAATACGAATCGAACCACTGTAGTTATATTTAAGTAACTCGAAGAATGACTCATGAGAAATTTTGAATTGCGATCGGCCCATAGTACATTTACTTCGGAGTATTTATCAATGAGACCTATACAGAAGGGCTCCGAGCATGATCTTGCCATTTACTTCTCACCAAATCACGGTGTTTCTAAGATCAATGGTGAAAAAACGAAGTTACGGGTTAAGTTCAACGTACCAGTTAAAAATCATGACGGCGTTTCTCTAAATTCAGTCCTACATTGAGGCCCAAATTTGCTGCATGATTTATTTAAAATTTCTTTAAAATGGCATTTTTATGAATTTGCTTTGACCACTAATGTGGAAAAGATGTTTCAGCAAATATTAGTTCTCCCTGATGATCAGCCCTTTCAGGTGATTCTATCGTGCATCGAGTGTTCAGGCCTTACAAATACCTATTTGTTTACAACGCTTACTTGTAGCTTGCTAAGCTCCTCTTATATTGCCTTTCGAGTTCTTCGCTAACTAGCAGTTGATCGTCAGAATTTATATCCTAGTGCTGCTAAGCTTCAATTAGCTAAGACTGAGGTAAGTCCCATTAAACTTCTGAATATATGACGGTTGAAGCTCTGCTCGTCTCATCTACTAATAAGAATTGTCAAACACTTTCCAAACTGCTGTTCTGTGAAATCAGTTTTTGTTAATTGATAAACAGACTCTATAAACGTACTGCATTGGCTTAACGCTTCGATTACAAAGTAGTCATCCTTTGTAGCTAATAAATGCTATGATATTTTGGACATGACTCTCAAGGCTAAGTGAAACTTAATACGGTCAAAGGAAGATCCAGCCGATATAGTTTTCCACGGCATTAATCCCTTGCAAATGCACGAGCAATGTTCATAGTAGACAGGACGAGAAATTTTGCATGAGTTTTAACCCGATTATCCAAGGCTTAAAGTCAAGATACCCAAAGACCCACCATGGATAAGTTTGTTGCTTAGAAAAAAGGGAATATACAGGATGATATGTATCAGTGGTATTTCTCGGGAACAGCCTGTAGAACAATCTTTTCTAAAGCGAACCCCGTTGGAAATAATTTTTTAGGGCAAACAGCTTTTAAATAGAAGGCAATTGAAAACACGTTCCAAACTACCCTTAAATAGGGTTGGAAGGGTATGGTGCGCTTGCATGAATTCGCAACGTTGCCATATTGACATTGAGCTTATTTAGTAACCAATGAAAACTGTATACATGCGCGCACGCACGAGCGTCTGCTATACTATACTGCTGGTAATTTGAAGGTTGGATGTTACAAGATAAATATTGTCTGCACCTTATGCTGTCATGTTTTGAAGCCATGCATCAGATGTGATTGCATGAATTTTTCAAGGATAACATATCAAATCATGTAACAACAAGAGTGTAATGGGATAAACGTATTACCTACTTATAATCATAACAGTTATTAAAATTAAATTGCAAATTTTTGAACAATAATATTTTATATGCGATGATTTCAATTAAGTATTAGTATCCTTTTTTAGATAAACAAACTTATATCTTATACATTTTATCACTAACAGAAGTCTTATGAGCCGATAAAGTCAAGACTAGCACAAACTTTAAGATAATTAGTAAAAGTAAACACACATTGTCATGTACATGTATACTTATACATATTGATATTTGTTTGTCCACGCGATTTCTGTCTTACTCACTCTCATCTTTATTATATTTTTAGACTTATAATTAGTGCTACCTCGAATTAAATTTAAACACTAAATCGGAAGGGAATTTTCCGCTCTACATGATAGTATTTTTATTTTTATTCTATCTCCCACCATTTACAAGATATTATCAAAATAATTTGTATACGCTATTTTGACGGTGTTGATGAATTTTAATTTTTTAACTGTTTTTCTTGTAATCTACGAGTTGTATTGCATGTAGTAAATGTAGCATCAAGAACTACCCTTTAGATGTTACTTGTGAGGTTTAACGAATTTTATATAGAAAACTGGGTATGGAATAAGTAAGTTTTATACGTATAGAAAACACGTCAAATACTTTAAATACTGTAGAAAATTTTAAGGCTTTTCTACATACTAATGAAAATAGAGTCTTCGACACTTCACATAACCTTAATTTCAAGTAAACCGTAAATTCAGTCTACTGTGAGCTTCATAAGAGAATGTAAGATATGTACTTTCGTTGTTGAATTGAATATAACGTGCTTTACAAGTGTTTGTCTCACCTTTTTCGACTTATTTTTCTTTGTATTTTAAAAATATTAACATATTTAACGACGAATATTAGTTATAAAACCGTAGATAAACTTATAATTTTATACACAGATTAAAAGAGAAACTTCACGTACGTTCTTACGTTTTTGTTAGTTTCTTACGAATATACCATAGAATACTGAAAATTTTGTAGAAAAAGAAACCCATCCCTGGATACTATCATTGATAGATTTATAAGAAACTGCCTAAAACGTAGATAAGTTGTAGAAACTGTAGAAAACGTAGAAAACTAAAGAAAATGTTTTGTTTACTTTAAAATATATCAATGAACGTAAAGCTTGTCTTTTAAACTGTTTATAAAATTATAAGTTGATTTATCGTGTTATAATTAATATAAATCGTTAAGTACGTAAATCTTTATGAAGCACAAAGAAAAATGAATCAAAATAGGTTACGGTTAACACTTCTAAGGCACGAAAAATTCTATTCGACTACGAAAGTACATATCTTACACTTTCTTATACAATTTACAGTGGACTGAATTTACAGTTTACATGAAAGTAAAGTTATGTGAAGTGCCACATACATGCGTTTACGAAACAAACAGAATACTAATTTAGAGCCTATAATAGATTATGAACCCGTGATATTCACTCCATTAAATATTTCAAAATAGCGCCACATACGAAAAAAATTGTTTATACTTCATTTTCAAAATTCATAATTTTCATAAACGTAGGGTACGTTTTTTTTAGTCAGTCGGTCGATCGGTCGGTCTGATTCGAGTACCCACCAAATGCCCACTGAGTTCCCGGCAAGTACCCACCAAGTGCCCGGCAAGTACCCGCCAAGTACCCGCCAAGTGACCGGCAAGTACCCGCCAAGTGCTCGGCTAGTGCCAACCATGTGTGCGGCAAGTACTCGCCAAGTACCCGCCAAGTGCCTGGCTAATACATGGTAAGTACCCGGCTAGTACTTGCCAAGTACCCGGCACGTACCCACTAAGTTCTCGCTAAGTTCCCGGCAAGTACCAGCTAAGTACTCGGCAAGTACCCGCCAAGTGCCTGCTAAGTACCCAGCAAATATCCGCCAAGTGCCTGCCAAGTACCACCGACAATCCCATACAATGTCTACCATCCAAAGTATTGACATAGAAAGTGCTCCTTAAAGCGTTGTTTGAAGCACGGAGCAGACATCAGTGCTCGCAGATCCGAGGGCAATCTATTCCACAGTCACGCCGCATGCACTCGGAAGGAGAATCTATAAAAGTCCGTCCGTGCCCAAGAAATAAAGAGATCACTTTCGGTCCTTCGAAAGATGAGAGTAAGTAAGACAAAAAGTGCGTGGACAAACAAATATTAATATGTATAAGTAAACATGTACATGACGATGTGTGTTTACTTTTACTTATTATCTTCAAATTTGTGTTTGTCTCGACTTGATCAGCTCATAAAACTTCTGTTTGTGATAAAATGTATAAGATATGAGCTTATTCATCTAAAAAGAGATACTTATAATTAATTGAAATTATCACATATAAAATATTATTGTTAAAATATTTGCAATGTAATTTTAATAACTGTTATGACTATTAGTAGGTGATACGTTTATCCCATTACACTCTTGTTGTTACATGATTTGACATGTTATCCTTGAAAAATTCTTGCAATTATATCTGATGCATGGCTGAAAAACATGACAGCATAAAGTGCAGACAATATTTATCTTGTAACATCCAACCTTCAAATTCCCAGCAGTATAGTATAGCAGACGCTCGTGCGTGCGCACATGGATGTACCCATGTATACAGTTCTCGTTGCTTACCAAATAATTTCAATGACAATGTGGCAACGTTGCGAGTTCATGCGTGCGCGCCATACCCTTGTACCCCATTAAGGAGTAGTTTGGAACGTGTTTTCAAGCACCTCCCATTCAAAAGCTATTTGCCCTAAAAAATTAATTCCAACGGGGTTCACATCAGAAAAAATTGCTCTACACGCTGTTTCCGTGAAATGCCACCGTCACATTATATCCTGCAGATGTTTGTTAAAGATTCGTATGGACGTTTTTCCAAGTGGGAAAGGCTACTTAGGGTCTTTGCTTACTGTTGTCGATTTGTCTATGAATGTCTTCTTTAACTTAAGCAAAAGAAGTCACAAACTTTTTCAAAATTAGAAGTGTCTCTTTTATGAAACTTATCATTTATAGCAGTAGAAAGCTATTTACATCACTTCTGAAAAAATCGAATGATCAAAGAATCAGAGACCACTTCTCGTTTTGTTAGTTTATGCTCACCAGCAACAGTGTTTTTCTGCTACCATAGCTTAAAAAAACTGAACTTCTTTCGTTGTCTAGTCGTTTGCTTAAACTAATTTTCATTGTCAAACTAATACGAGTCAGTGGTAGACTCAGATACTTGCTGTTAGATGAAGAATTGAAACATCCCTTGGTTCTCTATTGATACGATTATATCTCGAGGTTGTTGACTGATAATTGTCATCGTGACTTGTTATATGGAGGTACTGACATGGTTCTGGTCAATCTAAGACGTAAATTTTGAATACTGTGATATTGTGAGGTTGTTCATGCTGAGCTCAGCCATTGCATGACTTGCAATAGATACAGAGCTAAAACTTAAACGCAACTCATAGATGGTCTACCAAGCTCCAAAGTTATTACTAGTCCTTTGTTCCAAAAAACTGGAGTGGACTATGCTGGTCCTTTTTAGTTCGTTAGTCTATAGACGAAAAAAAGGCACTCTCAATGGTTATACATTTATGCTTACATGTATGTCTACTAAAGCTGTGCATTTAGGATTAGCAGGGGAGTACTCAACTGAGTCATTCATAGTGGCCTTCCATTGCTTTGTGTCCCGTGAAGGTCACTGCACCCATTTTTATAGTGACTGAGGTACCAATTTTATTAGTGCTGACAACAAATTCAGGTAGATGTGGCTATAACGAGAGCGCTTCAGCTCCTTGTCGGATAGTTTGGCATCTGCAGACACTTAGTGGTGCTGTTATCTACCAGCTAAATTCTACTTTCGTAGTGTTCAAGAATCTGATGTAAAGTCAGCCAAATACCACCTAAAGTGGGTCGTTGAAGAGTCCTTACCTTCGTAGAATTATTAACTCTACTCTGTCGAATAGAAGCTTGCCTCCATTTGTGACCACTTTGTCCAGTAACCAACGATCTCGATGACCTTAATCTGCTCACCCCGGCACATTAGTTAACACTCTGGCCTTTTTATACTATTCCCAAACCTGACGTGTCAGAAAAAAAAAATATCCTAGTTACGTAGATAGAGGCGCATGACTCAGTCCATCCAATTTTTTTGGAAGAAATGGTCCTCTGAATATCTTAACACACTGTAGGCTAAAGATAAGTGGTTCACACCTTAAAGGTCGATGCAAGTTGGAGATCTAGTACTCATTAAAAACAAATTGACATCGCCTGGCAGATGGCCTTCGGGTTACATTGTAGAAGTTACTAAGGATCCTTAGCCCCTTATCAGAGTAGTAAAGGTTAACACAAGCAACACTATGACATTTGGACCCATTCATAAGCTAATTCTGTTGAGGAGTAACTCTGAAGTCGGAACAAACTCGCAAGATGTATATAAGAAAGATTTTGTCAGTCAAGTTGAAATAATATTCTGTTAAGATTTTGCGTTGCATTCAATGGCCCTACAATTTAAATCTAATTACTGAACAAAGGGTGTCATTTAAGATCGTTATTTACATACATTTTTTTAAATATGTATGTGTAATTAAATTTTTTTCAATCTCTTATAGTTGTCAACGGTTACACTCGTCAGTAGAAAAGTGACCTGAATTAAAACTTTATTTTCTCCCCTTAATAAAGATTGTATCGGATTTCGACTATGAATTTGGTGATTTCTGTTTATTTTTTGATGTACGTTCGAACTGACTGCTGTCTATTAACCAGAGAAGTATACATGACATCGAACTAGATTGCTTAATGACATAACATAACGCTTAAATGCGATCTTTGCACCAACATCCTAGTCAGTCCTGACTGTTTGTTTAAGCAAATAAGCTAATCCACAAGCATACTCGCTTAGGCATATTGTTGTGACCCTTTTAGTTTTCTCGCATGACTATATTTTTTTAATAAGAGTGTTTCCTTTGTTTAATCTGAAGAGCATTATAATCAAAACTAGACCAATTCTTCTTTTTCATGCAATAGCTCCAAGCAGTTAAGCAACTGCTTCGTTTAAAGCAAGCGTTGTTGTGTTTTTTGCTATATATTTTAATGTGTTAATGAAATGTTTTTGCTGAATAAAAGGTGTTCGTGTTGTTTATGTCATACTCTTAGTCCCACTCCTACTCCTTTAAAGCATCCGACTTAGCGTCTTGGAAAACAATAATCAGCAATTACAGTACATAGTATAAAATTTACAAATTGAATTTTTATCCATTATATTCCATAAATCACTAATAGCAATTAAATACCAAGAAACGTATAGTTTTATATAACCCTATAAATATATGACAAAGTCACTTTTTCTTCTCAGAACTTGGAGCACCAGGATTCGGATCAATCACGATATGTCATAAAGTTTTTTTTTTTTTTGAAGTAAAAACTTCTTATGGCGCGTTGGGCACTTTTGTGGGTGAGCATTTTCAGCCGTTCTCGCGACAGACGAGATTTTACACAGATATACTCCACGTGTATATGTATACTGTACGCGCTCTTTGCATGGGCATTCGTTCGTGCTCTCGCGACAGACGGGATTACATACCTATATGTATACTCAGAGTGTATAGGTATGCGAGAGCGCTGCATGCTATACGCAGCAGCGTATTATTCATTTATTCGACGCTTACAGTTCATGCTTGATCGCACATAGCGCCGCTGCCTGGATCTCAGCGCAAACTACTTGGCGCGAGAATTCAAATTCGAAATCGTATGATTTTTTCAGCGGACAGTAGGCGCAGAAATTCAAATTCGAAAGAAATCTTTGTATGTATCGGCTAATTAATGCCTAAAAATATTGGATAATGTTGTATGATTACATGCATAAATAGTATACCAAGAATTCTTTCGAATTTGAATTTTCGCGCCTACTTTCTGTTGAAAAAATCATACGATTTTGAATTCGAATTCTCGCGCGAAGTAGTTTTCGGTGGGATCCAGTCAGTGGCGCTATGTGCGATCAAGTGTATTTATATATTAACCAACATGAAATCCGGGCACTTGCGAGAAGGTCGAGTTAAATGGTTAGACACCTAGCGGATGGTTGGAAAAGGACGGAGAGCCGAAGTGTACATGTGTGCGAGAGGGTCCCCACACAAGCATGAACTGTGAGCGTGGAATAATGCTCAGACCAATGCTGATACGCAGTCTTTGCATGGGCATTCATTTGTGCCCTCGCGACAGACGAGATTGAGAGTTTTTTATATTTATTTTGAAATGAATTTTAAATTGGAAATGTGTTTATTTGAATATTTCATTTGACTTGTGTTGCTGCTATGGTATTGTGTTCAAAAAATTGATAAATTTTGTATTTACTATTTATTAATATTTACTCATTTGAAATAGTTTCTATATTATTATACTTCATGTCTATTCAAAAAGTGCCCACATTGCTTTGATAAACTTGATTTTTTATGTACAATTTCTCATGTCGCGAGCGCACCTAAAAATGCTCACCCAAAAGAGTGCCCAACACGCCATAAGTTCAAGTTTTCACTTCTGCCTGCACTCCTGGAGTGCTACTTGTACTTGGTTTTTTTGGTAGTGTCAAGGAAGCAATAAAAGAAATAATTATCATTGTGCATAGGGGATCTTTTCAGAGTGAATTTTTATTGCAAGTGTTTTTAAGGAAGTGTGAGCATGGGGTGGTACATTACCCAGAGACAAAAAAAAGCTTAATCTTATGTTTTCTAGTAGGCAAGAAGTTGAACATTCCCCTTCAGAATTTTCTAAGAAATACGAAAAAATAGTTTTGTCCAAATCAAACGTCAACATCATTAATTTATTGAACATTTTATGGGAAAATGCCAATTTTTTATTTAGTTTTTTGTGCAATCCATTATTTCAGTGTTAATAATACATAAATAGAAAAAAAGTGCTGAAAAAAATTCTTATACATTAAAAAACTTTAGATCGACGTAAAGAAAAACTATCATGTTACTGTAAATGTAACCAAGAGAAAGTATAGGTATTAAATTGCATAACTAATACCTATTTGTAAAATTGCAAAATAATTGTTAGTTTTTCATTAACTAACTTCTTAAAATAAAACTTTGAAGTGGTATTACAAACTTCACAGTCGGTTTAACGACATTTTGCTTTGATATAACCATTGTATTTAATGTTAGTAATGGTAACATGTAAGAAAAAACTAATTTTTGTGAATTTTGACGTTTTGCCAGCAAAAATTGCATTTTTCAACGTAAGCGATCGCAAATATTTTAGTTAATTTCGCATACTATTTTTTCTAATGGATGTCATTCAATTAATCGTAAAAAAATACGAATTAAAAAAAAACAATGCTCTAGCTCACTCTGAAGCTGACACACGAGAATTGGTGTTTTTTGAAATAACGGACTGATAATCGAATTTTTTATCGCGAAAAAATTTGTGTATTATCTTCATGTATTTTTGCAATACACTGCTAAAGCACTTTCTTAATCTATAGAAAGAAAGGCTGAAAAAAAAATCAAGAAAGTCGCATTGTAACAGCCGGGGCAGCCAAGCACTCCCATCTGTATACCTCTTGTACGACTAACTGGCCGACCAGTTTAAGTACGCGTTTTTCAAAACACGGGCTACGGCTTGCATTTAAAGCTCAATAAGTTGTTTTATATAACTATGCGGTTACAAACTTAGAATTCAACATTGATCATGCCTGATTTATTAATCTTTACTAAGTATAACTTCATTGCAATACAGAAAAAAGTTGATTGAATATAATAAAGATATTTTTTTCTTTCAATTCAAAGGGCACTTAATAAATAAATAAGAGACAAAAAGAGATAATAATAAGAAATATATACTTATTCAAATTTTAGTTTACATTATAACATTAAATTTCAGCTTTTTTTGATACTTAAAAATTTTTTTTTTTTATGATGAACTTTTATAACACCTATCGTCTGTGTACAAACTTTTGCGTTACATCGGTATCAGTTTTATTGTCCATTCTTTTAGGTATTTTGTGCGGGGTTGAAGGTATTTTCGATACATCGTCGTAAATGCAGTCTTCTTAATTATTTGAACCTTCAACGTGCTCGATATCAAAGCAGTTTTGTTTTAAACAGTATTTATTTATTTATTTCTGTGCAAACTACACTGTTTAGGTTTTTATTTAATTACACTAAAAAAAATTTTTTTTAATTTATGAAAAAAGAAATTCCATTTCTATTTATAATAATTCCAGATCAATTTTTCTCCTGGAAAATATAAGATTGAAGAATCCTTTGAACCATGGACTAGGGTACCTGCTAAACGTTGTGCTGGCAAAGACGCAGGCTCAGGACAGTTGCATGGTAAGAGTAGTATGGATCCGGAAACGGAGAGAGCTTGGAGGATAATTATTTGCAATACCATTGAAAATAGTGGTAGAACAGCTTTATGATCAAGGTTGAGCTTGAGGGGGAGCTATGTTGGTCCTTCACGATTGATTATTAAGCAATCGGATCTTAGAATATAAGCCAGGTAATCTACTGATACAGCGGTTTGAGACTGATGTAGCTAGAGAAGTGAGTGAAGAAGTTAATGAGCTAGATGTGCAAGCTTGCCTCAAGTGCGAGACACTAATGGCATAGTGGGAGCGTAGTGCCACAACAAACGCGAGTAAAAACAAAACAGGTGTGGCCTCATTCCAGAAAAGGCACAGTAAAGAAGATCAAAAACGTAGGGTCTCATGATCAGTCACCAAGAGTTCAGATTGCAATGGTCACGTACAAGAGCAAGAGGATATGTGTGCGTTTAAACCGAGTCAGAAGTACAATTCTGGGGGAAATGCGTAAACTTATTTTGCTAATTATTACGCATCATTTTTGGTAGCAAATACCGGTGAAGAAGGTATGGCCTAACTGTCGAAGGGACAAGCGTAGAGGAGCGAGGTGTGAGAGGATCCCATTTAGTGAGATCGAGAGAGAGAAAGGATTGAGACCTCACTGAGCAACTTGGTGATCGCAGGAAAGGTAAGTTAGATTCCCCTCTAGATAAGCGAGTTTATTGTTAGACGATTCTAGCGATTTTAATCCATAGCATAAAGCCCTGGTTGTTTAATTGATCTAACCAAGTGGAATGTTAGGATCAACTCCTGGTTGCAAGAAAAGCACTTTTATGTTATTCCATTATGCATTGTCTTGTTTGTTACTAAGCGACACAACTACTCCTAGGATTAATAACGTTTGCGCTTATCAATTTGCAATAACATGCGACGCATTAACTCAACGTAAAAATTACATCGAAAAAATTGTATTCCGTACATTTCATCGAAAGTAAGGTAAAATCTCTTTTTGAAAATAAACTGCGACAGTAATATCTTCCTTTTTATTTTCAATTGTAATAACAATGACCCCACATTTCTTCTAAGTCGTCAATTTATTTGACAACATGAACGGCAAACTCTGAAATCGATTCGTTTTGAAATTAACATTTAGCTAATATATGTTTTTTTATCGATCGGAAACTAAAGAAGGTAACATATTTGAGTTTTGTAGTACATTGTGTGATATGACTTGGAAAAACGTCATAAGTCATATATTACATGAAAAATTAGCAATTCAATTCGTTCTGAACATAACTAAGCTTATGAAAATGAAAACTTACATTTCTACCAAAGCATGCACGTATAGAGTCAAGCACCCTTAAAAGTGATTCAAACTCCTTACTCGTAAGAATGGTAAATAGTTAATGTAATCTAGTTTTCACCATAGCAGCAAAGTGTGAATGCATATGTAAATATAAAGGACGTACAGCTCCAACCAGCGTGCACAAATAATAAAAAAAAATTTCCAATGAAAATTGGTAAATAATTTAAAACACCGTCCAATAGTGGTACTGTCAAATTTTATAATTATTAAAAAACAAAACGACATTTTAGTTGCTTAGATAATGTACTGAACGTCATCACGTATAAAAATCTATAAAAAATAAAAATTAATTACCATACAAATTTTGGTTAATACAACAAACGCAAATTAAGCAAAGTGTATAACATACCTCTGACTCTTACGAAAGAAATGTAAAATCGTAGTGCAGTCAGAGTTTAAAGTTTAGTTGCTTTTATACCTTGCACAAACAAAAATGACATAGTATACGCACGTAATACAATTGAATAAGAATCGCAAGCAGTTCCTTGAGAGACGCACATAAACCGTTCATATTTTCCGAATACTATAAATAAAAGGATCCTTCAAACCATGTACATCAAGTTAGTCTACTTTCTCAAGTGACTTAATGAGAGACTCATGAAAATTTTTTAATTTCTCTGTATCTTGTTGTCTATTAATATTATGATTAAAGTAATGTACATTTAACATTTCGGAAAAAAAGCGCTTTTTATAACTTTGTTCTGCGTCTAAAATTTTGATTTTATCAAAATTGAAGTTATGTGTAAATTCTATGGTATGTTGTAATAGTACGTATGTATTTTTTTTCCTCTACGTTTCTCTTGTGTTCTGCCATTCTTAATTTTACAGCTCTTCATGTTTCACTGATACAACAGCAGTTGCAATTCGCACATGGTGTGAGGTAAACGACAAAATTTTCATTGAGTGGCTCGATTACATCTTTTCCAAGTAAAAAAATTGAATTCAATTTATTGTTTAAACTGTATACAAGAGCGATGTTAAGCTGCTCACGAAAATATTTCAGTGATAATAGGACCGTGCAAGTGGGGAATATTGGGTAACTAGCAGCCTCCCACCTTGGCTTCGCCCGGATTTACTAAATAAAATACCGTAGTGTGTTGACATGTAATATGAAACATTTTTAGTTAGAAATTTTACACATATTCCTGATACATCTCAAAACAAAAATCTTCTTATTAAAAACATATTTTTTCGGAATCCATATAGTTCATTTAGTCAAATTATAAGGTTATTGGGTTGTAAAAATTCAAAAAAATAATTATGCTAAAAAGTACCGTGCGTTCTTTATGCCATAAAATAATCGGTGGCCATAAGAAGCCATTGATTTACAGTTACTCCCGTGTAATTTACGAAAACGGCTATTTCTTGAAGCCGTTAAGATTTGGAGCCCCCAAAAAATTTATATTAAAAAAAAATTTTTTTTTCATATCTCACAACTTTATGACCTGAGCAACAAAGTCCTGGACCTTCAACCCTACATTTTTATGGACGCAAAAACACAAATGTATCTTCTACTCATTAAAAAATCTAAAGTAGGATCTTTAAAGATTTCAGAGATTGCTGTGAGGGTACAATGAAAAGCTGATCTCTCACGTAATGGACTCTTTAGTTGTCGATTTTGACGCTGCTGTTTTAATCTTGATAAATTTTTTGCGTCAGTTTCTTGACGCCTAAGTAAAATTGTATTTATTAGATACACTTAAAGTTTTTCTTCTAATTCACCCTCTTGCGACTTTTGGCATGCTTAAAATTTTGTGTGACCCCTAAAAGCTATTTTCTGTCAACTTTGTTAAGTTCTAATATATTTGTTGGCAAGGTAGTTCGACGTCCAATGGCCGTAAAAAAGACCAGTGAACTTCTTAAATTAACTTTTTCTTGACTGCAGTTAACAGCAATTGTGACTGCCTGGATACCTCATGGTGATCTTCTCTGGCTTGCTGTTGAAGACCCAGACTGATTGGGAGAAAAATTACAAAGTCCGAAGCTTCGGGGCTAGTTGTAGTGCTCTTTCCCAACGTCTTCCGGTATAACGTTGAAGACGTTGATGTCTAAAGCACCTTTTTTATTTGCAGATTCAGTTGTTTTGGTGATCTTAGATGGAAAGATTGGTTAGTGATACTTGTCCAGTGGAGGCTGTCCCGTTGGCTCAAGTTTTTTTTCCTTCATAGCTTTCATAGCTGTTATAGGTTTGCCCAACGCAGATCTTGGAGAGGATTAGTGATTCCTGGTTAAATGCTTAGAGTCGAGAGGGTAATATAGGGTCATCGGTCACCGGGTTTTCCAGCCTTGCGAAGAACAACTCCGCAGGTGACGTCTGCTAGTAAATGGCTGACCTGGTTTAATAGTGCCCATCTTTAGTTTATATAGTCTTTTAGTCGACGAATCGCTTCCGAAAATGGTCATAAAAATGTATTTGTTGGCAAGGTAGTTTACACTTAGGTGGATCCTAAAAAGAGCCGATGAAATTGATGATTAAGTAGGGAACGTAAATACTTATAATGGCCCTCAAAAGTGCCTGTGGTGAAACTTCGAAACTATACTTATTATTATTCCTGATGATGAGGAGCTGGCTACGGGTTGGTTGATTCTTACCCCAGGAGTCTCGATGTGTGGAGACAATGATGGAGGAAGGTACGCTGCTGACCAAAGAATATCTCGTCTCGGGTCGTTCCCCAGATAACCAACCGCTCATCGTTAGACGGGAACATGTGGGTAAGCGCGTTGGGGACACGACGACCAAGAAGGTAGCCGTTATGGCTGCCCATTCCCGTCAGAGCTGTTTTCCCTTGCTTACATTTGTAGCCAAAATTTCTCTAACTCCACCAGGTGGGATGGCAGGACTACCACACAACTCTGAAGAGTTGGTGCAGATTGTGCTCTGGCTAGATATGTCTCCTGATATTGTGGCAGAGACGGCATCGGTTGGAATTAATTTTTTTTTTTTGATCGCACTTGTCGAGATTCAGGGTGAATGGACACCTAGGTCCCTTCTCCCTTAGAGAAATGTGTCGTCCGTAACCGGGATACCCAGCTGCAAGACTATCATCATCATTCTCTTTACAGCTCGTTGAACTGCCAAAGTTCGACTACAATAACTATCGAGACGCTCCAGCGTATTATAACCACACTTATTTAATTATGTTGCAGATAGCTTCGATTTTATGTCGATGCCACCTAGCGGATTTTAGTGAACTAAAGTGAAAGGCTGGCGTATTTTTGCAAAACTTTGAGCTTATTTATTGCTATTGTTATTAAATTGTTTAAGATAAAAACTATACTTAAACCATCTAGGAAGTATCATGAATCAGTGTGCAAAATTTCAGCAAAATCGGTTCAGTAGTTTTCGCGGTTAGCGATTACAACGGTTTTATCGACTTTGCTTTATATATTAGTAAGATGATACGATTTGTTTTAGTTATTATCATTTCTATTGCGATTGTTAATCATAGGCATGTTTTTAAAGGAATAATTTTTTTGTTTAAAAATTTATCAATAAATTTAGGAGTACAGTTGTAAGCTTGTAAAAATTTAGTGATTAATTGTCAACTCTCGTTATGGAATTAGATGTCAGCTTATTTAATGGAGAAGTCTGCTAACGTATAATTGATAGCTCTTTTATGTTATGTTGGATGGTGGGAGAAAAAATTCAAGTATCGACCTAAGTGTGTGGATTTCTGGATAGAGTGTGTGAGTTTATAGAAATTCTTAAATAATAAAATCAATGTTTTTATCAATGAATTTTCGCACAGGTGTATTTCTTATTTTAAATTTGCTTTTTTTTCATTTTAACAACAAATTTTATAAACAAGTTTTTGGCTTCCTAATGGGCATTTCCTGTAGTTTAGTACTGCGTGATCTTGCAATGCTTTGCTTGAAATTTCATGCTTAGAAGAGTTATGTTTTGATGTTTAACTGTATGTACGGTATAAGAATAATATCCTTGTATGTGTACCAACAAAATGCATCAACTATTCTAAAAGTATTGTTCATAGCTTTGTCCAGAATCACAATTCACTGTTGAGACATGTAATGATAACAGCATTAGTTTCTCAGATTTTAAAATTATTATTTATCGAAATAACACAATACGAACTGTATGGCACCAGAAACCCACACACTCAGGCTAATACTTGAATTTCCTCTCCCACCATCAAAAAATAGGTATCATTTACACAATAGTAGACTTCTCTATTAAATCAGCAAACACTCAATTTCATAACGATGATTTAAAATTAAGTAATAAATTTTTACTAGCTAACAACTATACTCTAAAATTTATTTATAAATTTTGAAAAAAAATGTATTCCATAAAAACCATGAATATGATTGACAATCGCAATATAAATAGTAATAATTATAAATTAATCTTATCATTACCGTATATTCTCCACTTGCACGGTACTATTAAATATTATTGTAAGAAGCTTTACATTGGTCTTGTATACAGTTCAAACAACAAATTAAATTCCATTTTTTCACTTAGAAAAGATGTAATCGAGCCACTCAATGAAAATATTGTCGTTTACCACACACCATATGCGAATTGCAACTGCTGTTGTATCAGTGAAACATGGAGAGCTGTAAAATTAAGAATGGCAGAACACAAAAGAGACGTAGAGAAAAAAAATACATGCGTACTATCGAAACATAGCATAAAATTTACACATAACTTCAATTTTGATAAAATCAAAATTTTAGACGCAGAACAAAGTTACAAAAAGCGCTTTTTTTCCGAAATGTTAAATGTACATTACTTCAATCATAATATTAATAGACAACAAGATCCAGAGAAATTAAAAAATTTTTATAAGTCTCTCATTAAGTCACTTCAGATAGAAGACTAACTTGATGTACATGATTTGAAGGACCCTTTCATTTATAGTAGTAGGAAAACATGAACTGTTTATGTGCGTCTCACAAGAAACTAACAGTGATTCTTATTTAATTGTATTACGTGCGTACACTACGTCATTTGTGTATGCGCAAGGTATAAAAGCAACTAAACTTGAACCTCTGACTACACTATGATTTAACATTCCTTTAGTAAGAGTCAGAGGTATGTTATACACTTCACGTGTTTTGCGTATATTGTATTTACCAAAATTTGAATTGTAAAGAATCTCTTATTACTCTTTGATTTTTGTACCTGATGAGGGCTGGGACGTTGCCCAAAGAGCCAAAACGTCATTTTGTTTTTTAATAAATACAAAATTTGACAGTACCACTATTGGACAGAATAAACAAAAACCTTATTTTTCAAAGCTTTAAACGTTTTTTTATTTATTGTCTTGCATAATCGCCATCCCTCCTTCTTTCTGTTTTTTTTAATTTTTTTTTTTTTTATGGCCACCCATTACTGGGCTCAGTCTACGATTTTCCACTACTCAAAGTTTGCCCTTGCATCTGGTACACTTGGTTGGGCAAAAGAATTCATGGATACATTCTACGAGAGCATGACAAAAAAAAAAAAAACTACTAATTTTTTCCTCAAAGAAAAATTAGACTTCCTAATCAAACTGGGGTGGGGGGGGAAGGTATCCTTACTTCACAGAGAAAAGGGCAAAAAAATCTGCAACCCTTGACTCGTATTTTCTGGTCATCGGAGGAGAATTTGGATGAGGCCGGTAGGGGTGACATTCGGCCTGATGCCAATGACAATGGGTTTGGTCTTCTAAGTAGTGCAGGCTATGCTTTTTCGGTATTTGCTTTGATTCTCACAAACGCCATAAATCCTGCTGAAGAACGAACTTTTTTTTCGCAGGAATATATGGTCAGGGCAGCGCTCTGGAGTGGACGAAAAAGGAACTTCGACGCACTCACCTGGAGCAGGATGCTCGTTTTGATGTCCTTTGAACAGGCTGCTCGATGTTGAGATCAGCCCAATTTTCTTAATAACCTTAATAATGGGGCGATTCCACCTGTGCCCGTTAACGTGCCTGGGGAAGCAGAGAGACAGAGAGTAATTCAAACCTTAAAATTAGAGTTTCTCACGTTTGGGGGCGGGTGGCACCTTCTGATCACCCAACTCATTTTATACGCGATCTTACTGATTACGTTGAAAGGATGCGCGTTTACCAAAATGAGCTTAGATACGATTTGGGGTAAGCCTTAAGTTGGCTTACGATTGATCGTTATATAAATCTGGAACATTTCAAGATTTTTCCCAGTATATAAATGCTTTTTACGAGGAATATTTGAGTAAAAAAACACGACGTAGAATCTACTGGGATCTCAAACTTGGCTATTACCATGCAGAGGGAAATCTGTTGCAAAGTGAATACGTCATGCATCTGTAGAACAAAGTCAGTCAATTAACGAATGGACCAACAGAACGGGAAGCGGTACGGCGAGTTGCGTACCAATTGGATGCTCAAGTTAAGCAGTTAACTATAATGCGCAAAATTCACACGATTCATGAACTAACAAAAACATTGGATTCGTTAGATAAGATGGAAGGCTTATATTCTCTTTATAAAAATGAGTCTCTGTGGCGTACCCATTTCCAGGATCGTAAAACTTCTACACCGATTTGAAACCTATCTCAGATTATGAATAGACAAAATAATCGGATTTCAAGTGGCATAATAATAACAGTTTTAATAGTTCAACGGATTTTTCTCCTCGTTCTAACAATCACTTTAGTCCCTTTCATTTGTCCAAGAGTGATCATTATCACCTTCCTTTACAAAGTAACACTCGGGGTGCCCGCGAAAATTGGAAAGGTCGCCCGCAAGTTAATGAGATTGCCATTGATGCCCCAGAAAACTAGAAAAGGTTGTGAGTAATTCTGCCCTGACATTAACAACAAAATCTGAAGGTGGTTGGGGCAAGTCTGATCGATGTAATCAGTCGAAATCTGTTCATTCACACACTGTCATTTTTTTTAATGTGCCTCCAGCGGAAGAACTACTCAAAGAGAATAACTTTACAAATAATAGTCCTCGTAGAAAATAAGATTTTCCTTTTTGCCCCGAGGTTAATGTTAAGCTTAATGGCGTTCCAAGTAGGAGCTTTGATCGATACGGGTAGTCGCGTGACTTTTGTGCCGGAGGAATTTTTTAAAAGAAATCAAGAAAGATTCAATAAATGTTTATCTTTCCCAACAGTTGGTATACAGGCAACGAGATTTGTTAGAGAGAAATCAGGGTGCATTAAAAAGCAATTTCGGTGTACGACTCAAATCAATGAGTCGGAAGTTTCTTTTAATTTTTTTTGTCATTCCCTGGCTAGCATGAGAGTGAATTTTTGGAATAGATAGTCAACAAATTACGGGACCCATAATCAGTACTGGGAAGGGAATTGTATCTTTTTCGATGAGTGAGGTAATTAGATCTCTTTTATTTGAGAAAAGCGCTCTCGAGGGTGAGCAGGAAGTGAATAGAGACATTGATGAGTTAGAACCCGAAACAGTGTGTTATATAGGAGTGAAGGGACCAGTGTTATTAGATGGATAATTAACGAGATAGTTGATCCTATTCAGGAACTCGCTGCTGAGGAGAGAAGTATGTTGCGTTCCTTGATCTGCCCATTCAAACCTTTTTTTAGTGAGATACGCGGTTGTTTCCATTGATACGAACATAAGTTAATTTTAACAAATTATGAGTCTTATTTCCACAAAAATTATCCAATTCCCATGAATTTATGCGATAAATTTGACGCTGAAATTGAACGAATGATCGCGTTGAGTATTATCAAAAGGTTAAATACTGGTTATATAAACCCGCTAAGACTGGTTATTAAGAGTAACGATAGTGCAAGACTTTGCTTGGATGCACGGGAGCTTAATAAGAAACTTGAGAACGATCATAAAGGTGCACTAGACGTAGATGATCTGTTTCGACACTGTCAGGATATTGAAGTCATACCGATTGTTGACCAAACCACCAGTTTTTGGCATGTACCTCTCGAACATGGATTGCACAAGTATACCGATTTTTTTGCATTGTGGTCGTACTTATCAATATTGCCGAGTTCCGTTTGGATTAAAAGTAAGGTGATGAGGTTCGTCCATGATTTTGTTGATAATTGTATTTGTTTGTCAAATTCTTTTACGGAACACCGTAAACATTTATAAAGGCATTTTAATTTTTCTTCAAGGAAAGTGTGACAGTTGACTTCCAGAAAATTGTTTTTTGTTAGGGAGAAATTCGATTTTTAGATCCAACTCTGACAAAAAACAGTTTGGGTATAGACCCGGACAAAGTTTGTACCATTTGTGAATTTCCTCAGCCCGTTAACACTAAACAAACACAAGCCTTTCTGATTAATTTCTGTTTGAAGACTCTGTTAATGTTACAGAAATCCTTCAGTCTTTGCTCTCCCTTCTGCAAACAGGGATTCAGTGGCTTCAGAGTGAGAAACAAAATGACGCCTTCGAGAACATTAAGAAGCTTTTCGTCGATCAAATGATGTTAGCTTACCCGAAATTAGATCGCTCCTTTGTCTTAGACACGGATGCAAGCGGAATCGGACTTGGTGCCAGAAATTTCGTTCATTTGTTTTGGGGACCACGGTTATTGTCAAAACTGATGACCACGCCTTGTCTTTTTTTTCATGCCCAACTTTGAGCGGTCGTCTTGAGCGTTGGATGTTGTCGATCCAGGGTTATGATATTGAGATTACACAAATCAATTGGTATCAGATGCCTTGAGTCGTTATTTCTATACGACGGGTATAAAAAAGAATGAAGAAATTTTTATTTTTTATCTTTTGAGTAGAAATCCTGATAGGTAATTATTGAGTGATTTCCGAAATTTAGGCCCAATCCAAGACACTGACTGCTAAACTAAATTGATCAAAGACAGGTAGAGATGAAGTGACTGATTATTTCATGGAAAAGTGGGTTCTGTACTGAACGATTCACTCCAAAATTAAGGGAATCGTACCAATCGATTTGTTGAAAACGTTGACCCAGGAAATTCATGAGGTATACGGGTATATCGAGATGAAAAAGTATTACCATATTATTAACCAATATTTTATTTTATCGCACCTTAAGCAAACTATCTTGGAAATAATTCGTTTACATGAATCGTGTAAAAAAGTTAAAGTTTACACAGGACCGACGTATTTTGAAACATGGCCTATTATTCCGGAGGGTCTGAACGACTTGCTGTCCATAGATTATTATGGACTGTTGCCTGCGGTGGGGGTGTACATTATGTGTTGGTGACTATCGACGTCTTCTCAAAGTTAGATGTTCTGTACCTAATTAAAACAGCCACTACGGCGATTACATTAAATAGGATTCTGAATCATTACATTCCTTCATATGGAAGACCAAAACGTATTCAGAGTGAGTAGGGAACATAATTTACTTCAAGTGAATAGTCGTGCTTGTGAAAAAGAGAATCAAACCAGTTTTTTAATCCATCTTCCACCCACAGAGTAAAAAGGCCGAACGAGTCATAAAAGAAACGTGTAGATTTATTAGAATTTTGTTGGTTGCCAAATAGTGGTTGGGTAAAGTATGCACCGATTATTCAAGATATCATGAATAAGACCTATCACGATACTGGTGAGTGTACTCCGGTTCAATTGCATGCAGAAAAATACAATGAAAGTCACAGCTGACATGGATACAAGAAAAATGACAAAGTCCTTGTGAAAGCGTATAAATTTTCAGTTGCCAATTCCAGAATAACGACTAAGTTTTTCCATTTATATGAAGGGCCTTTTGCTATCACGAGGATTATCAACAATGCATAATATGAACTTACAGATCAGGTTGCGCGAAAAATTCAGGAAGTCTATCACGGCTTAGAGCTACAACTGTTTGTAGAACGAGATGGGGGCAATCGCAGAAGACGCGAGAGGGCTAATCGAAAGATCAAGCGTATGAAGTTAAGGTTGTTGCGAATCCAAGAACGTCTCAGTGTACTGTGTGACCAAATGAACAAAGGTCCTGCTGTCTCTGCATCGAGAGTATCCAAAAAGGATCAGGATGACGATGTGCTCAATCTCAATTTCTATGAGCCATGGGATGAATTGAATGGTGATCAAAAGTCATCATAGTTTATGTGATTTATTTGTTTGTGTCGTTTAATGCAAGTCATTTGTCTATCACTTAATATCATAATTTAGTCCAAAAGTTTTATTCTATTCTTATTCACTTTACTATATGATTTGCTAACTTTCTATATCCAGACTATGCATAAAGTTATTCAGCAAGTATGACGTGGGCTGGAGCATCCGTCTCGAAAGATCGAGCGTATGTTAAAGGACGCGCAGCGGCGACGAGCAAAAAAAATCCGATGGAGTACCTATCAAGCAGCTTGTTAAGAAGAAAAACGAGAAGAGCACAAGCGAAAGCTTTATTAACTCTACCACAGTGCCTCATCGCTGTCAAAAAGGACTCGGGACTCAAAAAATGCGGCATTACAGAGAAAGGAGTCCACCCTTTGAGATACTAACCATCGCAACCGATTTCAAGAGCAGGAGCAGATCCTTAGATCAGAGAACAGATCTGTTTAGAACAGCACGCGTCATGATCAACAGAAAAAGTGGTGAAACCATACCCTTTCCAAGTGATAATACCGAGTGACTATATGTTGCATTTGTCTCTCGTCCAGATTCTTATTTTTTTCCGATCTCCATATAATTTTTTTTTTACTCGTATTTCTCAGGTTACTATGAGCCAGGAAGACCGACGCAACAGCTCCCACATACTTCGTTTACGAGATCGCCAACACGATGATCACCGATGAAAAAGAGAGGCTTCTGAGATTTCTACTAAAAAACGTGGTCACAGCCATGAACCACTCAAGAGGAAAGCATCATCCATCCTACAGCCCGTTATACCTGCGTAAAAAGCCGGCTCATCGGGGTGGAATTAAGAAGAAGTGAGATGTTGCAATACAGATAGAACCTGCGGACAATACATCATCTGAAAATGAATATAATATTTGACATCCAGGCCTTACGCCAAATAGTTCTGATAATCGTCTTTATTTATTCAACGAAGAAGAAGTATGTTCGGACGAAGTTTGGTGGGATAACCTTGGGCGTAAATTGCATTAAGTTGCACAACAATTCATCTTAGGCTTTGTTCTTAATTTTTTGCTCATTCGAATTTTCCTTTCACAAAAAATAAGGGGGGGGGGTGATGCAATGGTCACGTACGAGAGCGAGAGGGTATGTGTGTGTGTAAACCGAGTCAGGAGTACCGTGCTAGGGGAAAATGCATAAAAACTTATTTTGCTGATTATTGCATATCATTTTCAGTGGCAGAAAAAGGTGAAGGGGACTGTGGCTTGATTGTCAAAAGGATAAGTGTAGAGGATTGAGGTGCAAGGGGATCCTAGTTAGTGTAATTAAGAGAGAAAAAGGATCAAGACTTCGCGGAGCAACTAAGAGGTCGTAGGGAAAGTAAGTAAAATCCCTCTCTATATCTGGATTTTAGAGATTTGGATCCATAGCACAAAGCCCTGGTTACTTAATTGACCCAACCAAATAGTGGCTTAGGATCGACTCCTGGTTGCGAGAGAAACACTTTTATGTTATTTCAGTGTGCACTGCCTTGATGGGTTCCATGACAGTGTTTCCGTGCGTGGGTGTTTCTGGTGGTATCTTATCTTCTCGTTCTTTGAGTGGTACGTGCAATTTTTCTTTCATTGGACTGTTGAGCCGTGACATTTTGTCAATTTAGTTTATTATAGGAAAATCCAAAAGCTTATTAAGCAACACAATTACTCCTGGGCTTGAGTGCATGTGCGCTCATCGCTTTGCAATTACATGCGACGCATTAATTGAGCGTAAGAATAAAATCAGAAAAATCATATTCTGTACATTTCATCAAAAGTAAGTTGAAATCTTGTGTTAAAAATTAACTGTGACAGTTACATTTTTCTTTTTATTTTCAAACGTGATTACAATGACTCCTGAGAAAGCCGATTGTACAACATTCAATTAATACATAGAATTAAGTCCAGAAAAAACAATTTTTTTTTAAGTTTTCTTTTTTCTATTTAGTAAACCTTTCGTTTATAGACTACCAATCAAATGCTGAGTCTTGTACGAGTAAAATATGATATTTTTTCCAAGCGCTAAGTTGTCCGTCCACCTTGCGTTACATATATTTTATTAGATGAAATTGGAATTTTGAGTGATTCTTTATCGCGATGAAAAGTTTGTTTTCTCTTTATTCTATTATTATTTAAAAGACAAAAAACTGCGAATTCTTGCTGATAGTATTTGTATATTTCGTGACGTATTGATTTTGGATATCAAAGGAATAAACAAAAATTTAATTCTTTAAACCTTCAAACCTTTTTCCGATTTATTATCCTGCATAATCGCTCCCCCTCCCCTCCGCTGTCTCATTCTTTTACTTTTTATATTATGGCCACACATTACCAGGCTTAGTCCATGACTCCCCTATCATCAAAGTTTGGTATTGCAAAATATAGGCTCTTCAGATGGGGCGAGTGTATCCAGTACTGTTAGGAGCCTTGATTACCTCACGAGCCTTGATGTACTTAACCTTATACTGCAAGCATGCCTCATTTCTTTGCCAGCAACAGTGACTACGATGACTGTGTATACGTCTTTCATAATGCCCGCGTCACTTCCACCCCGCAGGCCAGGATTGTTGCTACCAGGTCATATAAACAGAAGCCTCGTGGAGCCAGCGCCTGCCATTATCTTGGGGCACATCGACTTAGGTGCGTTCAGTTTATTTAACCGCAAGATAACTTTGCGATTTGGAGAAGCCATAGCACCCGAGGTGGCCTAATTTAATCCAAAAGCTGGAGCAGCAAGCGAAAAAACTGAGGGTCAAAGTACGCATGAAACTTTCATGAAACGAATTTAAAAGATAGCATTTTAGAACCAGCTATTTTCCAGAAAAGAGACAGATAGAGAATTCGGCGCCGAGTTATAAAAGTTCTCCTGCATTGAGATCCAGTAGATCGACCTTATTTATTCCACTACTGCTGGAAGGCATACAGATTGGGCTAGAGCGTCCTTTGAGCGTGGAGCCAATGGTTGTTGCTCCCCAACTAATAATTCCAGATCATAGCTGACAACTACACGAGACAGAAGCTTAGTGCATAAGCCAGCTGTCGAGTCCACCAGTCGATACGATTAAGAGGAGCGATTGGAGTGACCAGCGTCTGAAAGAAACGTATGCTCAAGTGACTGCTGACTTTCGCAAGGTGATGAGGGCATACGAGTTGGATGGTAACAATAGAAACAACTGCCAGATCAGGAAGCGCACGGCCTCGCGCCATGCTACGATGAAGAGTGAGGTTACTGCTCCGCCACGGCAAGATAGGGGCTGAAGCACGGTAGCAATGCGTGTAATGTATAAGGCATAAGTGCCCAGCATTAACTTAGTGTGGCAGGCCAATACGAGGTTTACCAAGACCCAGCCTGATTTCCCCACTCTTGGAGTCCACTCATCAAACTCTTGTACTTAACCTAATAATACCAGAAAGGGACTGGGGAGAGTGAGATACCGATAGAGACCAGAGAAAGAGTAGAAACTAGTGCAAGGCTACGCAAGTGAAGAGACCAGGCCATGACTATCGGGCTGCTCAATGCTCTCGAATAAAAACGTGTATTCCAGAAGAACTTACGAGTGCTAACAGTGACAGTGAAGTTGAGTTTACGGGCCAGCGTATTTGTAAAAGTAACGTGTGACGTAGTGCCTGATCAGAGCGAAATGAGAGCAAGAGGATAGATCAACGAGAAAATCATGCTCCCAAGGTTCTCCAGAGTTGAAAGCTCTAGTTCTTCGCAGAAGATTAGAATGAGAATCCTGACGATTTTCTCGAGCGTCTAGTGGATTGTCGTATAAGCGTAGAAGCAAGTAAGGGAGTTTCATCAGGCAGTGCCCATTACACGACTGAGGAAAGCAAATCAATGGTACAGAGTGGTGAGAGGAGAATTGTGACGTGTAAAAAGTTTTAGCGTGCGTTTCAACGACAGTTTATTGAGAAGTACGATCACGAAGACCTGCTCAATGACTTGCGTTGGTATACCCAGGAAAAGGGGAAAAAGGTTAATGATTATAAAACATGTGTGAAGTATATAGCATCCCAATTTACCAAACTGCCATCAGCCAAGATTGTTACTAAAACCGCGTGTCAGAAATTACTTTTTAATTATCGAAAGGCAACGTGCAGCTAGCTCATACTATCGTTAGACAATATCTTAGAGTACGAACACTAGTGGAAACGACATCAGGACCTAGACAGTAAGTATGTGCCACCCCCGATACATGACTTACGCTTTCTTATATCGCTCTGCTTATTTTTGAGCTTCTTGCTGCCATCAAATGCCCCTGAGCATCTTTGTTTTAGGTTGGTTGCACGCTCCATTAGTACAACCTTCTGCGTGAGCGTTATCTCCCATAGAAGTTGCTATTCTCTGGCTTTCTGGATGCCTTATTGCTGTGCTGCCCTCAACTGCTTTTATAGTGTGTCATCTTCGGTACAACATCTGGTTTTTCTTCTGGAGTATGCTGAGTATCGAAAGAATTGGTGCCCATACATAGAGAGATGTTCAGCCTGACATTTTTGTCCTTCGTAGCATGGTAAATATCATCTCTTGGACAGCGTAGCCATCAGGTCTGCTATTCTCCAGAGAATTGGTGCGCATCTACTGGGATTATTTATCATTATATTGATCATACAATATAAATCACAGTACGTGTGGGTGGTTCTTTGTAGCGTTGTGTTGTCATAGCTGTGTTTACATAGTGTCGTATAGTTTCTTCGTTGATAACTCGATGGGTAACGAAATCGAAAGCGAAACTGAAAGTGATGACGTCAGTGATAGCAGTATCGCTTCTGTTAATACGATTGCTGGCTCATCATTGCTTTCTCACATTCTCACAGGATTGTTATAAAAATGCTACATAAAGTGAATAATCATCTCAATTTAATGCTTACCTCACTTGGTAACAAAAGGGCTACTGACATTAAGGTACAAATACGTGAGGCAATCAATGATTTTAGTTCCATTATAACTAAAATTGCCACGCCCTATTTGTGTAAGCTTTAGATTAAGCATGAGCAAGGCTCCTGTTTGCAGGCTCTAAATGGTATATGCGCGAAAATTGAAACAGTGTGCGCTGATGATCACCACCTGGTACCTATCATTGGTGCCTGCTTTCATATACACTCATTCTCTTCTTTTGTTGCCGCTGTTCTTCCTACGCTAGCTCTTGGCAGTACGCATCATGAGAGAGGTGATATTACTTGGAGACAGATGGAGCTATTTGCTCTGCTATTATCTGTTCGTGTCACTGTAGGTCTACGTGAGGGTACTAAGTCAGACTTTCCTACCTCTAAAGTAATTTATGAGGCTGTTAAAAAATAATTGATCCGGCCAAACTAAAACATTCCGCATTACTCACTGCTGCATAAAAATCAGGTTAACAGGGGTGGTGGGGGTGTCACTATATATGTGCATAAATCTGTTAAGTCCAGGATTATTGCGGCCTTGCCTGCGTGGCCGTTGGGGTTCATACAAGCAGAATACTTTTTTGTGAAGTTATATGTTGAATTTTTTGAATTTCTTTGTACCCTGGCTTACAATCCCCCAAAGGCTGACTACTGATGTGAGACAGTTGAGGAGGCTCTGTTGAACTGTTATCGTGCGTACGATAACGTCTTACTTTTTGGGAACTTTAATATTAACTGGCACTCTTCACTTTGAACGAAAAACACACTTTTTGACTCCCTGCAGGCATTTTATCTTAAGCATCTGCCTTTTGATAATACGCTCCACAAGGGGAATTTTTTACTTCTATCTGACTAATTGATTACTTTTGTCTCGTTGGCGACTCCCAACTAGCCTTTTACTTGCAGCACTTTATACTAAGTATATCCAAACATGAAGTTCTTCTTGCCTGCTTTAAATACGATCATACACCACATCTACGTAATTTAATTACTCGCTATTGTTATAAAAACTTTAATATTCTGTGCCTTCATCATGACTTCCAACTACTTGATTGGCAACCAGAATATGACTCACCTAATATTGATGTTAAGGTCTCATGCTATACGAGCAACTTCCTTTACCTGTATGATTGCCATGCACCCTCTCACACATTTTCGATTTGCTGTGCCCATGCCACACCTTGCGCAACTGTTGACCTGCGTGTGCTCTTCCATGCAAGAAACGCTGCTTGTAGCAAATATAATCGTACACATCATGACTGTGATAAAGTGACTCGTAATGACCCTCGTAACAGCAAAAAGATTTCTATAAGCAATGCTACTTCTAACTATTATAAACACAGATTCTCAAGTTATAATATTCCGTGACTTTTGGAGATGTGTAAGAGAGACTAGTCTGTCAAATAGAGTTAAGCAAAATGACAATTTTCCGGTTGATTTTAACTCGCTCAATTGATTTTTTATAGGTAGCCCTTACTTTCAGCAATAAAACTTATCCTGATGAAGTTGATGATAGTAACAAATTCTATTTCAAACCTATTAAAGCTCCGGATGTATGTTACACTATCAATAGGGTCACTAAGGGTGCGATTGGTCCTAATATCATACCGATTCGATTTCTAAAAAAGTACATTCCCTACATTGTTCTAATTTTCATTAATATATTGAACGCATCACTTCAATCTAAAGTTCTTCCTCAGCCATGAAAACAATCTATTGTACGCCCAACTCCTAAGATTAGGATCCCTAAAATTACAAAGGACTTAAGGCCGATTAGTGTATTGCGTAGTAAGGTCCAAAAGTTTCCGACCTTCCCACATTACATTACTTGGAGGCACAAAACTAACATATCAATAAATTACTAGACTTTTAGTAATCTACCTACAATAAAAGATTTTAAGTCATTTCATTTCATTGGAAGGATATAGCATTTTAAAGTCAAATAGATGATTGAAAATTTAAAATAGATAAAATTGAGTATCAAGCTGTGATCACATTCTTAAAAAAAAAATGCAACACGCCCGCCGAAATCAAATATCGTTTGGATGTTGTATACAAAAAATTTTCCGCTTTGTATCCCACCGTCAAAGAATGGGCAAAACAACTTTATTTGCAAAGGCAATCAATTGAAGATGAACCTCGTCCAGGGTGCCCATCCGAGGCCATTACTGATAAAAATATTGAATATGTGGAGCAAAAAGTACTGGAAGATAGACAGCTTAAAACTAAAGAATAAGCAGCTATGACAAGACTTTTAAAAAAAACTGTGCTTAGAATCCTACATAAATATTTGGGTATGAATAAGGTCAGTGCAAGGTGAGTCCCAAAACTCCTATCCACCGTTTAAAAACAAGAACGTGTAAAGTGCTGTGCTTACTTTTTATTCCTTTGTGAAGACCGACAGAAAAAGTTTTGAATTATTTTGCTACAGGAGATTAAACCATGGTTCTTTATTATGATCCTTTGTTGAAAAGGGAATTAATGGAGTGGCGTCGTCCAAGATCACCAAAGCCAAAAAAAGTAAAGGTGACTCAATCGCAAAAAAAAATTGTGGCTACAATATTTTGGGATTCTAGAGAAATTTCATTGGTGGATTTTAAAAAGAACAACAAAGCTGTAACGTGCGAATACTATGCTTCCTTTTTTAATCAGTTGCGAGATGCCATTAAAATAAACGTAGAGAAAAACTGTCATGAAGAGTGTTGTTGCTTCATGACAACGCCCTGGTTTACACATCAGGTGTTTTAAAAGCTACCATTGAAGAATGCGGTTTCACTGACTTCGATCATCCATCATATAGTCCTGGCGTGTCCCATAGTGACAACATTTTCAAGGGAAAAATTTAAACTATTTATCCAAAGGTAAAGAAATGTTAATTAAGCACTATAATAAATGTATTGCAATAAGGGGTGATTATGTTGCAAAATATTATAAATGGTTCAAGATTTTTTCTTTATTTTATAGTTTAGGCCTGAAACTTTTAGATCTTACCACGTATGTGCTACTGCAAAGGTTCTAGAAATCATAGTGCATAATCAAATCCTAGAATATTTATGGAGATTTAATTTACTAAACCCGTTTCAGTTAAGATTCCAAAAGTTCTATGGAACACAAACAGATATTATTAAGTTAGTTGACGATTTCAGAGTCGCTATTAATAGACAGCAGGTTACACTGCTGATTAGTATACATTTTTCCCGTGCCTTTGATGATATTAGTATTGATCTAATTTGCACCAAAATTAGAGTTTAGGATTTTTGTGGTCTGCTTGTAAGTAGGTCAATTCATATTTATCTGACCGATCACAATTCATTGTGTCCTCTACCCATAAACGCTCTCAGCTTTTAACCCGACATTCTGGGGTTTTCCAGGGTTCTGTTTTAGGCCGGCTACTCTTTTTACTTTTTATTAATGACATTAGTTTATCACTTCAGTACTGTTTCCATTACTTGTACGCAGATAATTTTTTTATTTATCTCCATGCTGGTATTAATGAGGTTTCTGATATTATCAGACGGGTCAATGGGGATCTGCCAACTATTGTGTGGTGAGCTCGGAAAAATGGTCTTGTCATTAATGAAGAAAAAAAAAGTGCGATGTGGTTCGGGTCACAAGGTTTTGTTGGTAGGCTATGGGCTTCAGTTGCTGGATGTGACCTTGGATTTAACATTAGGCTTTAGAGCTCATTGTAATGTGACTGCTAACAAGTGTCATGCTAACCTCTACTACCTTTACACGTGTGATTCGTCTTTTTCTTTTGACTACCGATTAACCTTTGTTAGGCCTCTAGTACTGCCGTATTTTAATTACTGAGCGGATCTGTTTCTCTGTCTTTCTAATGAGCTTGTTACCAAGCTTCGACAGAGCATGAATACCGCTGTACGTTTTATTACTGTAACCTGTAAATTCAAGTCTAGATTAGCTGATCTCTAGCACTGCAATAGAGAACCTATGGGAATCTTTCTATGTCAGTGGTGTGGTAAGGTAGAATGGCTTACCATAAAAACAAGAGAGTTAAATCAGCGACCATGTTTTAAACGCTAGATTTATGATGACTACAGTCAGGAATTTTTCTGACTTATTTTATAATGGCAATGCGCTTTTAGTATTAATGATCTGTGATAGCGGTTTTTGATTTGTTTTATTTTGTCTAAATGCGTCTACGATTTGTGTTTTATGGATAAGTTATATAATTGACTGCTCCATTTTGTTCAGCTATATGAGGCTATTTTAATTTTTATCTCTATGTAATTTATTTTATTTTTGTTTTTACGAGGATAATTTATTTTTATTTTTTTTTATATAACTTTCTTTATCTCACTGTACTTTATTTTTATTCATAATTTTTCTTATTACTATGTTTGTGACCTTATAATTCACTGTTTTTTTCATCTACGTATCTAGACCTATGATATAAACACCCTATTAGTATTTATCAACGTTTGTACGTTATCTTTATGTAAGCCATGTAGGCACTATAGGATAATTGAGCCCTTATTCTTTGAATAGAATTTAATCTAATATCGGTGGTGGCCACACCCCCTCCCACTCTCCCGGACCTGTCCACACGGAAAAGCCGGTAACTATCTATGCTAACATGGTTTAAGTATCTCTCAGATCTCAGCCAAGACTCACTGATGGCAAGCACATGCAATCTGCAACTGAGTACGATCTGTTTAACGTCAAGGTAATGCGGTTCAAGCGATTGAGCGTTCAAACGGCCGATCGTAAACAAAGAAGCATCACAGCGATCCATAGTCTATCATTGAGATAATACGCTCCAACCACTTACGTAGCAGACGGCATTTTTCCCTGTCCGTGGCCGCATGTGAGGGGGCTGAAAGTTTGCTTTCAACCCAGTTTTTACAGCGCACAGCGTCCTTGACAGTACAAGATCTTGATTCATGGTTACCCGCGCAGTGGCCGCATCGTAGGGCACTGCTACAGTTCTTCACTATGTGCCCAAATTGACAAAATTTATAGCACTAAGCGAGTGATACATGGTCCTCATACCGATATAAAAGCCAGCCTATGCTAATTCGAGCTCGATGCCGGAGAGCCACCATGGCAGCTGGCCTCACTTTAAGCACACACGATCTGCATCTTTTTCCTTCGTGTATCGGGTATAGGTATACCACTTTAACATCGTCCAGTGTGACGTTTAGGAGGTTCTGGCCAAGTATTATGCTGATATTTCTTCACCATCTCAGTCCTTAGAAATATCGTGGATCAATATGTGTGGGTTCAATTTAAGGTCCAGCTGAACTTGAAGGCCAGTAGCAGCAAGAGACGCATTGCCTGCGAGCACCGTGGCATTCAACGAGTTGCTCTCTATTATTACTGAACTATCAGGCCCATGAAGCACAAATTGTACGCCAAATTTTAAACTCCTAGGGTTGATCGTTCGAAGGATGGTCTCCTTAGTATCCTTAAAAGACGGGAAATCCTGTCAACGGCTCTCTATCGGGCCGATAACAAGCCGTCCGACACGCCCAACCGCGGAGCCCCACCAGAGGAAGTCTTTAATAATGCATCACTAAAGAAGCCAATAGCATTATGGATTGCTTTTTTTGTACCAGTCTCTTTCTCGTTAATAAGACGCTCGAGCAGGATACCGTGCCCATGTGTGGCACACTCAATCAGCTTGTTAATATCGTCGGCCGATAAGAGCCGAGGCCACGAGTCGTCAATATCACGTGAGTCACTGCGCGGTCTTTTCCTCGTGTTGTTACTCACTGTCTGATCAAAATTGTCCAGATCCATCAACAGCTAATCATAACGCATACGTTTCAGCTGTCAAGACCACGCGAGCGCGTCGTATAGGTGTGGGAATCAACATCAAGCCCACACGATGCATGAATTTAATAAAAACGGTAAAAGTCAGTGATTACCAGATTAATCACTGCACATAACATGACACAGAAAAGCCTGCAAAAAAACTTGATCATATATCACAAGCAAAATTTCAAAGGGCACACCAATAGTCAGCAAGCAATTAGACTGATACAGAGCCATCACTGGCACATCCTCTTCGCACGAGAGTACAGAGTCCGTCTCCAACAATACAAGAACAGTAGAAGAGATGCTAAGGAAAAGGATTGGTAAGCGAGTAGACCGATTCCCAGGCACAAGTCAAACCGCGCTCTTTTATCGACCCGTACTACCCAATAATGTTATACCAGCTGGACATACTAGCACTGAGACAGAAAGTGATTTTAGACTAGGGGATATCATGGGCTGGAGATGTCATGGAGAGGTCAAGAGTATAAGGCCTTGTTCAATCCAGGAGCAAGCTTTTAAAATCAAGACTAAGTTTAGAGAGAGATTATGGTGAGCAAACTAAAGGCCTTGGATCTCTTTTGTAGAAGGAAGTGACGAGCCAGAGCAAATTATTTATGTAGAGTGTGCAGGAATAATAGAAATAGATGGTAATCAGAGGGCAAGCGTAGAGCGTTTCTTTGATTAAGGCACTATTGAGAAATTTGAAGTGATTATAGTAGTGCGCCAGTAATTATTAGTAAATCAGATGGGAGATACAAGTTTTACATAGATTTTCGTGATTTAAATAAAGTCACGAAGTGAGACGCGTACCCGTTACTGAGCATGGACGTGATTTTAAACAGGTTGAGAAATGCGAAATATCTATCAAAGATCGCCTTAAAGCGGCAGCAACAACCGAAGTCTGTGAAAAGATTGCGCCAAGAAATTAAAGCAGGAGAACCGTTCGAGAGAATAACGCCAGAAGCGTGGGGAGATCGAGTGAAGAGACCTAATGAGTTACACGATTTAGGAGCCAAGTATATCGAGGATTCGAGGTCAAAACAGAAGAGATATTATAAACTGGGGCTAAAAAAATACACGTTTTAAACTAGGTACACAAGTGATGAAGTAAACGCATTTTCAATCAGACGCAGCAAAAAAGTTTTCGGCCAAATTATCGCCAAAGTTTGAGGATTCCTATGAGATTCTAGCAGTAAAATCGTCTTTTTTTCACATTTTAAGGAAGGGGACTAAAGAGCGTGCTCCACATGTGTCGGAAATAAAGTGTTACATCCCTCTAAGCCCCAATGTAAGTAAAAAAGCGATATGATTAATGGAATCGCCCGTTTTTCTTTTGCAACTAAAGTTTCTAACTATTTTTTCCTGTCTTTATTTAATGTGTCGCTTCCTAATTCTGCTTTACTTTAATATTTTTCCCTCTTTTTGTTTGTGTGAACATCTGAGTAACGCCAAGAATAGGTGCCAGTAGTGGAGTCATCAGAGCCAAAAGAGAACAACGTAGTGAAGGTCAGCACTATGGCTGGTGAGAGCCCTTGCTCTCCCCCGTCACCCAGCCAGAATCGTTGACCCTAAGGACCCTATCCTATCCTTTAAAAATTGTGGATAGCCACCTCAAGCACCTCTCTAAAACTTTGAGCTACCAAGTGCTGTCCAGGAGTCATGCCAGGCTTCTAAGCAGCTGAAAAGCAGAGCACAAGGGTCAGAAGCTGTCCCTCTAAATCTTGCCGCACCTGTTCTTGACTTAATGGAGCCACAGGAGCAGGACATGACCGAGAATCTTAGAATCTTGTTGGAGACCAAGAGGGACGGTTAGAAGTTGCCTTGCCAACGATGAGACGGGTTCTTGCACACCCATGGATCAATGACTCAGATTCTCTGGTGGATGGCAAGCTAAACCTGTCTAGATAGATTCGTCTGTAGCAGAAAGCTGTGTTTGGAACAAAAGCCTGTGGCTCCCTCAGAAACGTCACATTTACCCCCTTTTTACGTGTAGAAGAAGACGATGAGAAGAGTGCCAATAAGTTGCAGAAAAAAGTACAAGAAACACCTTTGAATAAGAGTCACCCCCTTGCCAAGCTCTGAGTAAGACGATATCCCAACGTTGGTTAGGTTCTCGCTTGGATATCTGCGTAATGAGCCCAAAACGAAACGAGATCTCGGGCATGACATTAAGACCATGGTAGAATGTTTTAAGGGACCGTGAAAGGGCAAACCAAAGAAAAATAATAAGGCTAAGGGATTACGTCAGCTTCAGCTACACGACTACGAGTCACCCAATTTCTCTCTGAGATCCACCTCTCCAGACAAAGCCACGCCACCCTCTACACAATCCACTGTATAACCTTGCCTCTATTGAGAACGCTAGACCTCTCTTCGAGCTAACGCGAGATCTAGTCATCGGTAACCTCGCAAAATCCGACTTTCTTGCGCCGCTCCCATAGGTTTATGACTCGTAGCCTCGAAAAATCTCCCAGATTCTGGCAGAAATGGACCTCATGGATTGGGAGTATGAGGAGCCGAGATCCAATCTGTCTACATGGCAAAACGGGCCACCTTCTTTGCTTCAAGAAAATCACGCACCCAACTAAAATAAAAAATCCCATTATGCACGTAAATGCAAGGAATTGGGAGGCACCGGAAGTCGTTGCTTACCCCCTCCCCCACCCCTTCAGCGAGAAGCTAGAATGCCATGGGACTAAGTCCCACAAGCAGAGTTTTTGTCTGTCAAAATAAAAAGGGTAATACTCCGCGAGGAGAGGGCAACACCTACCAACCTGCGTGTAGATCCCCCACCACACACCTGGTTCACCTGCTAGAAAAGCAGGCATAATTCTGAAGATTGCGATGCACCACTGATCCGTAGATTTTGCCGAAATTGGCTGCCGAGAGACAGACCTCAATGACTGTCCATGATGCAGTGAAGGACACCACGAGTACGTCCAAGGAGAATTTAGCGATCCTCATAGAGAGCATCTGGAACGTGCTAAAGAAATGCAGAGAGGAAGAGATCGCAACCCCACTCAAGTGCGACGCAGTTACGGCCCGTAGTGAAAGAGAAATACCTATTTAAGACCCCGTTTCAAAAACTCACAGATATATAGACTATATCTATAGTGGGAAAAAAAGTATTTTCATATAGCATTAACCTAGACTTTTAAATATCCGTCTTTCGAAACAGCTAAGTTTTTTGAAACGTTATTTAAAAATTCGTAAAATTAAAAGAATTGTTTTTTTCAAAACAGCATAAAAAGTACATACAGTACGAAGAATTGGTATACATGTAAAATGTAGCTCTTAAAGAGATCTACAAAATAAAAGAAAATTGATTGCAACAGGTCATTTCGTTAGTCAACAAAGTTAAAATGACCACTAAAACAAGCGTATTTTTCGATTATCAATAACAAATAACCCTTTCCATTAAATGCTTCCAAAACAAACAAAAGTTGTTTGTCTTGATGACATTAATCAACGCTCAAAATTTCAAAACGATGTAATAGATAGTTATTGTGAAAAGTCATTTGTTTACAACAAAAATACTTCGGTAAAATCGCTTCCTTTTTTTTTTATATAACCTTACTTTTTTAATTAAATCCTCTTTTTGAACCATTACATCATCAACTGCGATTCTTATTTTATAAATTTTCTTAAATTATATTATTTTAAAACGTATTTGAAAAACAGATACGTTTTAACGTTATACATAAATAGAATAACTTTTATATTTTTATTCGTACAATGTTGGGAATATATCCATGTTGTGGTGCTATTTTTCCACAAATTGAAAAAAAAGTAGCTCTAACTATCTCAGGAGCTGTGATAGTTTTTATTTAGCTTGATTGTATCTCTTTGAAAAATAAATATTTTTCTTTGAAATTTCTACAGCTTACATATTGATTGCTTATCTTCATAATAAATAAATTTTATACAAAAGTTGCTGGCTGTTATTGCATAACGGCATTAGAAATAGTAATTATTTTACCATTGATAACGGAAGATTTGCAAGCGATGATGTCACTACCACTCTATAAAGGTGCGCAGATACTTTCAGTCCGCTTCAAAAACGAACCAACCATAAAAAATAGCAGTATCTTGGGAACTATAGGTCGTAGAGCAACATTTTTTTTTTAATTTAGGGTAGCTATTTCCAACTAGTCTTCTGATTCTTCCATTCAAGCTCTACTTCTTGCGAGTATTTCATCGACAGTTTCATCATAATGCATAAAGTTATTTTCAACTTCTGCTGTAATTATGTCCTCGTGTGTATATGATTCTCCATGACAGCCAGAACACAATGAAGTGCATTTCAATTCATGTTTTTTAAAGAGACTGTGGCTGCGGGACTGTACAAGAAGGAGAGGCAACAGGAGAAATAGAAATAGAATTTCATTGAAGTTTGAAATACGACAACGGAAAAAAATGCAGCGTCACTGCACTTCAAAATGCAAGTCAAATGTATGCAGCTGTAAAAACCATAAGTTAAAATGCACTTTACTGTGCTCTGGCTATCATAGAAAATCATGCACAAATGAGGACATAACTACAGCAGAAGTTGAAAATAACTTCATGCATTATGATTAAACTATCGATGAACCACTCGCAAGTAGTAAAGCTGAAATATAAGATTTAGGAGACAAGTTGAAAATAGCTAACTTAAATTTTAAAAAAAATTTCACTCTATGACCTATGGTTCCCGATATAATGCTATTTTTTACGGCTGGTTCATTTTTGAAGCAGACTGAGGGATATCTTCGCGCCTCTGTAGAGCAGTGGTGACGTCATCACTTTGGAATCCTCCGTTATCAATAAATTACTATTGCTAATGCCGTTATGCAATAACGGCCAGCAATTTTTGTATGGAATTAATTAATGAGGAAAATAAGCAATCAATGAGTACACTGTAGAAATTTTAAAGAAAAATAACTATTTTTTAAATAAATACGATCAAACTGAAAATGAAATTATCTTAGCTCCTTAGATAGTTAGAGCTACTTTTTTTTTTAATTTGTAGAAAAATAGCACCCACAATATGCATATACTCCCAACTTAGTACGACTAAAAACATAAAAGTTATTCCATTTATTTATAACGTTAAAACGTACCTCTTTTATTGATATCACGAAATATATATATATATATATATATATATATATATATATATATATATATGGGTATGTAGACGGCATGTATACCTATATATAAAGTATACTACTTCTTTTTATTTGGGGCCATTAGACGTTTCTTGGGAAAAAAGACACAAACAGTAATAAAAAACAACTTAAACCACAACAAAAATCATCAGGAGTTGATAAACCAATCATTCTTTTTTTCTTTTCTTAAATTTTTTTATTCCTAATGGTAACAGACTCCTGTCAATCATACTTATGTTGGTTAAGCCAATTATGCATACGAATATGGAGCGTAGCACTGCCTCAGCCTACAAAAAAACGCACGTCTCTAAGTGTTATGAAATACAATAAAACGCGTAATGTAAGTGAGCACAAAAGATTGGAAAAAAAATGTGTACAATGTAACAAAAAGGGACAGGCAGAGAGAAAAGAACCAGGTGTGGGTCTCGGAAACCCCGTCAAATGTGAAACATCTAAGAATATATTATTTAACTCAGTGGTATTTGATTGCCTATGACGAAAAAAGTTATTTTCGTCAGATAAATGACATTGTCTCTGGGGCTATTTTGCGGCCCGAGGGACTTGTGGAGACCTTACGAATGGAAGAATATGTATTTTTATCAGTGAATGTTATAGATTAGGAAAAAGGAAGTATTAAATAATGCTTATATTATTTTTGTTCATTAAGAAATAAACAACGAGAACGACAAAGAACAATAATACGTAGAAAAAAGAATCCGTACTGCCTACTTACACGTATGTATATACATATTTAACAATATGTTTGTTAATATTTCTTTCTGTGTCTCTCTATCTCTTTTCGGATACCTGTGCGTAGTTGCGCAAGTGCGCAAATTTCGTTGGCTCTTTACTAAAAATAGGTTAAGATGGGGTTTGAATAAACAAAACTGGAAGACCCCCGAAAAACTTTGCATTATGGTCAAATATTTATGTTTTAAAATTATCCTATTAACAAAGAACAAATTTATTAAAAATCATAAATAAATAATACTTATTTCAATATAAATTTATCATTTTTTCTCTCTATGGGTACAATAAAAAGAGAGCGAGCGTGACAGCAAAGCAGACGATCAATAGCTCTCTCTATTTTACTAACTGTCTTACAGGTACTGACAAAATGTCTTTTTCGTTTTGGCAGTTATTTTTCTCAACATTTTGCGCTTGTTGAATCAAAATTAAAAGTGTTCATTGATAGAAAATTTTTTACCCTGCACGCTAATACTCTTATTTTTTCCGTATATTAAACCGTTACAAGATATAAGAAGACACACTTTAAAACACGATTTTAACATTATCAGTCCGTAATATAGTAATGGGCCAAAATTTTAGTTATAAAAAATTAAAAGAAAAAAAACAATCAACTAACGATACTGTTAAAACAAAATCAATTTGTAATTCTAACGATATCGTAACTTCTTAATTTTTGACGATATTTAAAATCTTTCAATCCGTTGTCGTTTTAAAAATATAAAAATTAGGCATTAGTCAGAGAAAATAGAAAATGATTGTGAAAAATCCTGTCATTAATTATGATCAATAAACATTTATTACATATATAAATTTTAGGTAACAATTCATATAATGCGTATTTTTTTTCATACTTCGTAAATCTATACTCGCAATTATGGGGGTTGGTGCGCAGAGCGTGCAGGGGGCGGACATAGTTGAAAGAGTTTAGAACAAAATTCTAGAAATATCTATTGACACAGGAAGAAAAGACAGATCATTCAAAAAAGGGGGCGACTAGAAGGAATAATACAGCTCACCAAAAAAAAGTCAAGGGCACATCTCTCTTTCTGTATAAACTTTACCACTTTTATTCAATATTAGCAGCTTGTTCTTCATATTTCCTTAAAAGCAGCCTACTAATCATTTTCCAGCGTAGAACATGTATTTCCGAGTATTTTTGAAAAATGCCATAGTCTTCCGAATTCTGTCAAATATACCTTAACATATTTTTTTCATGCTAACAATTATTTTTATCATTTTTTAAGGCTTTACAAAATTTTACTACAAAGCTTATTTTAAAAAAATTAGACTTATAACACAACAAGAGGTGGTTGGCGCGTGGAGCGTGCAGGGGGCGAAGCCAAATCAGTGTATATGTATATTTCCGCGTAAGGGGAAACATGCAACGAAAAGTCTGGTCCGCTGCTCAGTTGCTCTCTCCATACGCAGTGGAACTTGTCTCTACACGCAGTGGAACTTGTACATCTATAAATATTATATACTTGCATATGGTACTGTACCACTGGTACATTGTCGTGTATATATAGCTTTTTGTTGTAAAGTACGTGTACTGGTGTATTATTCGCCTCATTGCTATATAGAAGTGTACGTGTATATGTCGACGCCTCGTACGAAGACCATTACAGTTAAGACTTTTTAATTTTATTTTAAACGGGAAAATCTGAACTGTGCTGATCTTTGTACGAGGCGTCGATATTTAAGTAAACATCATATATGTACTGTATGTATGTAGCATATACATTACACATGTACACATGCATTTTATATATATATATATATATATATATATATATATATATACACATATTTCTATGTATATATATATTTCTTTGTATATATATATACTTATTTCTATGTAGCAATGAGGCGGATAATACACCAATACACGTACTTTAAAACAAAAAGCTATATATACACGGCAATGTACCAGTGGTACAGTACTATATGCACGTATATATTAGTTATAGATGTACAAGTTCCACTGCGTGTAGACACAAGTTCCACTGCGTATGGAGAGAACGAGTCCCAGAAGTGGGGTGTACAGTAACTGAGGAGCGGACCAGACTTTTCGTTGCATAATTCTCCTTACGCAGCTGTTCACTGCCCGCCATAAGATGTTTCACATTAAAAAGTCTAGATGAATTGCGGTATAAAAGGTTGTATAAATAATTAAAGGTACAATATTCTTCCATAATAAATAATATATATCCCTCTTTTAGACCAAGTTCCAAGCAAACAACAAAATGTCCTACTCATTGAGGCAGCCTCGGCATCTATGAAGGAGCTAGTCCTGGTTGACTCCAGACCACAGCCAACGGGAGAAGCCGATGTCGGCATTGTAACAGCCAATACGCATCAGCAGGCTCTTGGTAAGAAAAAAAAATAAAGAAAACAAGATCGGAAAAAAGTTATCGAGCCATGAGCAGGACACGCAATGAGAGCTAGGATGGTAGAGAACTCAAGAATCATAAGGTTGGCCTTCATACGATTCTACGTCGACGGGACAGGCCGGCACACATACAACCAGATAACCTAGAGGAAATGCAATTGACACCTAAAGGGAACACTGCAAAATGGCTCGGTAACTATCACCCTAGTACTTTTCCTGGCTCAACCCTTACGAAAAGTGGTATTATCGTTAAGCGAGCTACAAGCCAAATTTTTGTCTGTGTATAATTGGGATAGGCGTGTTCTTGAAATCAAGAAGAACTGCCAACCATGTGATATTGATGACAGGTACTACCTAATCTCAAAGTAGATAGCACGCAGCGTTAGAAGTTCTCAGTGGAGAAGATAGAAGAGCACTTGCTTTCCACCTGAAAGGTTTGGGTTCGAGACTCCACTCCGTTACTTTCTCCCAGTTAACTAGGTGGTATTTTTTATATGATCTCATTACTAGAATATCATATAAGTAGACAAATATTATAATATCTTTTACTGTCGCATGCAGATTTACAGATAATATTAAAGAACAACAATGCGTTAGGAGAGAGGGTGGAGTGGGTTGATGACTCTCTCAAAGTAAAATTGCTATGTTGTAGACACTTCGCTTCTATCCAGTACTTCCAAATATAAGCGATACTATATGTTATTAAGTTTTCAAGAATAAACATTGAAAGTTATGATATGTTTATGAAAATAGCTTGTAACAAAACTAAAACGTTATGTAAGTTTGATGTGTTGGGTTCATGTTTTGTAAGAAATTTTTGAAGCCTTTATACACTGCCAATGAATAGTATCCTTCCTAATAAATCTGTAGCCTTAAGAAGTTTTGAAATTAGATCTAAAAAACGGTCAAGTTTTTTTTTGGTGCAACATAAATTTTTTATTACACTCGTATTATAGTAGTGTAAAATACTCGTACTTTAACAAAATTAAACTAAGTAATATTGACTTGTGCCCTAACATTTTTACGTACTTTTGACATAGCAAGGCGTGAATGTATTGTACGTAAAGTTCGCATTAAGTACCAGTCAAAAGTCAATATTACTTTGTTGGATTTGGTTAAAGTACGAGTTCTGGACAGTATTATACAACCAGTATTGTACAAAATGTGTGTTACGTAAAAAAAAAACTTAACCATTTTTATGTTTGGATTTCAGAACTTTTTAAGGCTACAGATTTATTAGAAAGAATACTATTTATTGCCAATGTATAAAAGTTTTAGGAATTCCTTACAAAATTTGAACTCAACACTTTAAACTTACCGAACATTTTAGTTTTGATAAGAGCTATTTTTACGGGAATTGCTTTTACATCTGTATGAGAAAAACAACTGCTAGCGTTGTTGCATATTGTTGCATGTTTTTTCGTTCCTTCCACCTTTCTGATTTTTTTTCCCACTCACTATCTGATGAAGGTCCTGAAGTTAAAAAATCATCCGGATTACAAAGAAAAAAAAGTAAAAGAATAAAACGCAATAGGAACAAATTATCGTACTTATTCAGTACAAAATTATTTTTTCTAATTTTCAAAAATTTTGGAAAAATATAAAGTAATTGTATGAATAATAATTTTTTCATTGTAAAAGTAACAAATTAATAAAAAATACAAAAACTTTTATTAGTACATAGGAAAGCTGCTCTGCTACGATATACTAATTTCTAAGTTTAAAAAAAAACATTATTCGAAAAACATTAGTTTATTACACAAACGAATAACTTATTAATGTTATTTATAATCAAACTAAATTAATTCATTACGGTGAATTGAAATTGACTCTAAAAATGAGGTGTGAACCACACGATAACAAAAAGTTATCATACTTTGTATCCCGGGCCCACTTGTAGCAGAGTGAGTAAGGGACTCGGAGAGGGTGCAGGAAGTTGGAGGTTCAGATCTATTTGGAAACTTTTTTTTCCAGAAAAGACCACGGGTGGTCCGGTGAGTGGGAAAGGACGAAGGGGAAGTAAAATACAAAATCTACTTCGATGACACATTTTCTTAAGGTCACTTATCTGAAATCGTTGATGTACTCTCGCGTATAACACACCTATAAAAGTATAACTTAAAAAAAAGTAACAGTCTAGAAGAGAAAGAAAAGTACGCCAACAATAGAAATAATGATACGGCATAATGTAGATTCTTAATTATAGACTAATAACACAAAACCTCTATGTATACGTACACAAACAATATGATAAATAAATAATGAACACAACGAATAAATAAAAAAATTAATTAATAACGAAGTACATATACAAATAAACAAAGAAACAAGAAATTCAAACAACAACAACGCAGAAAAAAGAAAGAAAGACTAATAACCGATCAAATCAATGACCACTAAGATAATATAAGAAAACCTTTCCCTGTTACAGAAGCCAGGCCATGATTCTGAAAGATAATCCATGGTCTATAATACAAATTAAGAACAGCATTGGGTTAGAAGTAGAAAATAAATTCATGATGGCCACTATTCGTACTACATGAAAAGTAATTCAGAGGGTCAATTTAGATCACTACTTTTCATAGGGCTCACAGTAGCTAATTCTTAAAGATAAATTGTATAAGCAATGCAAACTAACAAAAATATCATCCATCTTTGAACACCTAAGAGACTCCTTGGATAGAGCCATGTTACGCCAACACATAACAGAGATCCGTTAAAACATATTACAAATAAAAGAACTAGCCGAATAAAAGATTGATCTACTAGCTTAACACGCTATACAGGCTAAAAGAAAGAGACAGACAAGAAGCCTTGTCATAGGCAAAATAAATAGATCTCTATTTGGCACATTTAACGGGGAAGACAAGAGGAACATTAAAAATATCATCGAAAGCGGGAACAACAATATAAGAATACTCGCCATCTTATTAGCAAATTCAACGGAGTAAGTTATGAAAGAAATATCATCAATAAAAAGGGAAAAAATAAAAACAGAACAAAAAGTAAACAAACTCAAACTCAATGAAGAGTTGCTAGAACAATAATTCTCCTTGTCACTGGCAGGAGAAAATCTGGTGGATACCATGCATCAATAACAAGTGGATACGGCGGAACTTAACGACACAATTTTATTTGCATAAAAAAAGACAATTCATCGATGATTTTTATCCCCGTAAGTCTTTATAACTCGGCAACGATAGGAGAACAAGCTAGACCAAACCTAGTATTTCCCGGACGAAGAACAGACGCGAGTGCCCTTAATATCATAGCTATATCAACAGTCACAATAATATACACAAGCAAGCAGTGAGTATTCTATATAGCAATACCACCGTTCGATAAGAAACGTTTCACTCTATACAAGACCTCGCCTTCATCTATAAGACAATAAGGCCTAAAGATAACATAAGCCATAGTATACATCTCACCTGACCACCAGTACATTGCTGTCGATAAAAATTATAGCGAATACATACCAGTACCAGCATCAACTTTAGAAAACTGCAAGGCACTTAATGCATTGCTTATATGCACCCATAGTGAACCCTTAAACTATATAGAGGATTATACTAACTATGACGTACAACTAATAACTCATTAAATTATATCAAATTGTAATACGTGCCAAATGAAATTAGATAAATTATCAAGCACGTTCTAGGAACGACTACACCTTGTTGACGTATATATAGTGTAGTCAGGAATATAGGTGTAGTATAGGTATAGTACGAAATTGACAAAGGGCAAATGTACAGAGCCGTAACTACAGGTATTGCAGTAATAATAAAGATTTACGTAACATAGAAGGGCCTCTCTAAAAAAAATTCTTGCATGTAAGCAAATGGCTTACAGCTACTTGCGGTTGGCAGGTTCACTGAAAGAAAGGGCAGGAGGGGATCGTCGTTCTCTCTCTAACCTGCCAATCACAAGCAGCCACATGATATGAGGCCCCTGTTAACATACAAGAACTTTTGTCAAATATCTGATGTAGAGGGCGTAGCCTCTGCACTGTGTTGGAGCTAATAGAATCATTTCAGGTAACAGACGTCAAAACACCAATCGCAGAGCCAACGAGACATCACGGGGCAATAGTTTGGCACTAAGACCAGTCATAAAATTATAAGAAGCAACCGAAGCACCTTGAAATCAAACAGAAGCCAACGACTCATTGGAAATGAATGAAAAATAGATAACAGAAACAAAATCCAAGAGGTAATAAAATAAGAAAAAAATAGAAACTCGTTCTTATAATCCAGTGTGTAACGTCCATACACACGTTTATATTTAAGAAAAATAACAAGAAGAGACGTTAATAGTAATTATGTAACATAAGTCGCTAAGAAAATTTTGAAACTTAAAATTGTATGAGGAAAGCCCACGAACATAAACAAACGTGTATGCACATAAGATATAGTGAAAATAAATTATTAGGGAAAATAGGGATATGGTGCTTGAAACAACCTTTTTTTCTCGAACTAGAAATAATGTACAACACAAACAACATAACATGAACACTTTTCTATCACAAACATACAAATCAAGAAGGAAATTGCCGCCAAGAATGTCAACGGCAAGGTCTAGGACATGTTATGTGCGACAGTACATAGCTATGTATCCGAGCGACCCTTCTAGCATGGGCCCTAAAAGGTAGGGAAATAGAGGAGAGAAGGTATGGAAGAGGAAAAGCGAAGCAAGAGACGGTTAGTAACGAAGATTAGCAAGAGATACAAGAGCAAAAGGACCAGGCCTACAAGACCAAAAGATGCGCTCTACTACCCTCACAGATAAAAAGTTCTAATAAAGTAATTTAACCACAAGCTGCTTCTTTAGTTACTTGGTTTTCCTTTGATAAAAATCTTTTCTAAAAAATATGAAAGTGGAGTGGATGCGAAAATTTTCTTATACATATTGGAAACCTAGATAAGTCAATGTCTGTGGATCTTTTGTAAGAACAAACTTTTTATGTAGTATATAAACTTAATGTAGTCTTAATGACAAATATACCGTTGTATACATTGAAAATTCTATGATAATTTTCGTTGAATTAATATTTTTGTTAAGAAACAACAAATAAATATGTATTCTATGTAATAACATAATTACAATTTATTTATATAATAAGAACCAAGAGAATTTTTGAAATTTTTAATAAGTACAAATTTTTAATGTAACTTACAATTACATTACTAAATTAATTATTAGTGAAGTAATTTAATAACAATGGATCGCTTCACTTGATCCTAGAATCTATACAAAGATGGTTACTTAAATAAGGTACATATGTTGGGAATGTTGTTTTTTTAATATTTGAAGGACATACAGGTATCCACAGTGCTCTGATATTAGTTTTACTAAATGGTACATACAAAGAAAGAGGTAGAAAGAATAAGAAAATGTGCTCACACAGCATCTCGTTTTTGCTATAACGTATGAATATAAGTGCTCTGGCAGCAAATTACTACAAAAGCTTGCGCACTACTATATCTATAAGCTTTTGATTATACTAACGTTCCAGCCTATCAGTAAATATTATACAGTTAATGTAGCTTTGAACCTCTTGCAACAACCCACTGAAAAATACTTTTTTTTAAGAATATATTCTTCTTATGATAATAGTAAACTCAAAAATATACTCTTTAAGTATACACATAAAATAAATAAATGTATAATATATCATATAAAAATCAGAAGTAAAATTATAAGACCTCAGTGATTAATAAATATTAAGGTACGCAACTAGTTTAACATACTGCTGGTTCCATGGCCTGTATAGAAGCGTCAGTCCTGCTCACAACCCTCAGATATTTATTGGAGGTAAATTTTAAATAAGTACAAATAATGACAACTTTATCAGCTTTTTTTTTATTAACAAACTGTTAGTTTCCCAGAAAGTTAAGGATCAGGTAGAGTTAGACTAAAGAGGATTGAAAGAAATAAACAAATTGTTCTTTAGTTGTCAATGAATAATCTTGAAAAAATAGAGATTGGTAAGGGAGATATTACCTAAATGTCATTAGGCTGGAATTTGGATGGAAAACAGTTGAAACTGAAAATAAATACTTATCTGAATAACAGTGCAAGTGAATGTACAACCCTCAGTAGCTCAGTTGGTAGAGAAACTGTCTAGTATATAGAAGGTTGGGTGTTCTATTATACCCAGAGAATACATTTTTCTCATTTTTTATCATTTCTTAAAATAGAAATAATCAAAATATTATGAACAAATAATTACGTAATTTAGAAGAAATAAAGGTAGTGAGGTGGATTGGGAAGTAGTGGTGTTGGTACTATGGAGGAGTGGGGGAGCTCACTAAAACACAATTATTCGTAAAACTATGTAAAAATTTGTAAATAACTATTTACACAACTGAGAGAGAGTTGATCAATTGAATGGGGTTGTGTGTCATGGTTGATTCTGCTGTAACTTGCTCAGATCGTGTCAGGTACTCATGCACACGTGCCGTAATGAAATCCAAAACTTTAAAAACATCAAATTGTGTCAAATTTTATCAACTTTACTTGGCATATCATCTTATACCAATATATTGATCGCTTCATTGAGGTAATCGATCATTTAGAGTCAAATTTTCCATTCCGACTCATGTCCGCAACTCAATTTCACTTATGAAAGCTTCCACCAGCTGTAACTTTTGAATGGAGGCACAAAATCGAACAAAATTTTTATTTTAATCAATAGGTCTTGATCCCAGATTTTATTTTAGCCCAGTAAGAACACTTAAACTGTTAAAGGAGCTTAGCTATACGTGCTAGAAAGTGATACAATTTTTCAAAAATCGATGAAAACTGACTTTTATAAAATTTCGTACAACTTTTGACCAGAAAATTTTATAGTTGCATCGCTTGAGATATCGGTTACTGATGCTGTATTAGTAGAAAAACTATAAAAACAATTTTTTTTCGCTAACTACTTTTTAATAAGTTTTCCAAGTCGATCTGAGCAAGTTACAGCAGAATCACCCGTATATGTCTACTTTTGTTTCTAAACCTGAATATGTTGTGTATAGCAATATAATGAAGTCGTAAAATTTGTTTGAAACGCAATCGTTTAATAACATAGAACAACATGAAAAACATCGAAAGGGCAAATTTTTTTTTTGTAAAAGTATATTCTATATTTTATGTACAAAAATAAAAGCATTAATAGTTATTCATTTTTGAAAATAACTAAAAGTCTTATGTACCCTTCTTTTAAATGTTCTTGAATGTTTTTAAAAAATTCTTCAGAAAAATATGTTATTTCGTTTAAAACAAAAATAATATTTTTGTAAAACTTGTCATTATCTTGTTGAATCATAATAAAATTTAATTTTACAAAAAAATTTGTTTTTTACAGCTATTAATAAATAGCGTGTCCAATAACTTATCCAAATTTGAGCACAAACAAAGTGGTAAGCTTTTGAAGAATATACTTTGCAGTTACAGTGACGCAGAAAATTTTTCATTGAAGGCAAGTACTTTCAAATTTTAATCAGTATAACGATGTTGTCTTACTTAATAAAACCAAGATTTAATAAATTTGGTGTTTGAAACATTGGATACTAACAATCTTATTGTAAATAAAGCATTATTCTACTATGAAAGATAAATTCTCTAATTTATTAAAATTAAAAGAATTACTATTTCAGTCCTACTTTTAAGGGAGTTCACTCGTACCCAACCTTCTTGACGTACAAGATCAGCTTTTTTGTAATCTGTATAACTATTTATACATATATAAAGTGACGTACTAACAGTATCTGTCAAAAGAGAATTATTTTATTCACTAATTAATTGCTTACTCCACTAGCCATGAATGAAGATGAGACTATAGCTTCGTAATCGCCAGGTTTTTAGCTATTTTCAAAAAAAATTTCAATCAAATCTTGACGTCAATTATCCATATATTGCAGGTTATGTATCATAACAGTACAAATTTTCATAAGACTGCACGTTGAAAGTTCAAACATAAAATTATCGATATCTCACTTTATAAGCTATGAAGGGACTTTATTTTCTTAGCGAGTGAACTTCCTTTAATTAGAAAAAAACGTATTTCAAACAAAGTTTTTTAATAAATAAAAACTTATTAACACATTCATAGAAATAATTAATTGTCATTAATAAAAGGTGTTGAAATAAGGTCAAAAATGCAAATTAAAATTTTTTTCAATAAAATCATTTTAGCATTTACCCAAATATGCTTCATAAAATGTTTTTGTCAGGTATGCCAAGAAATATACAGAAATTCTCAACGGAAACTTACCCATCTTCATATATTTAAAAGATTATTTTATGACAAAAATTAACAAGTATTATGTTTGCAACATAATTCTTCAAAAAGAAAGAAGAAAAATGAGTCAAAAAATTATTTTTGTGATCGCAATCAAATCAGCCATACAACTCTTTTAAATAAAGATTTAGATGACGTGTCAGAATTTTTACATGTAAAACTAGATCCCATTATAGTATCATTAGATAAGAGAAGGTTCAACGGAAATTCTTTTTTAAAAATCAAAAAATATCGTTTCATTTTAGTGGTGTACTGTACCTTAACAAGAGCAGTAAAAATTTCTTTTTGAAGTTGTACTTCTATAGGCGCGTTCTGCCCTACGGGGTAAATTAACGATTTCAGATTTTTTACCTTGAAAAAAAGTGTAACGAAAGTGGATTATGGTTCATTCTCCCCCTTCAACCCACCCCTCTTGACGTTCTTCCGGTCCCAAAGTACCACACAACACGACCACGCCACACAACATTCTCTTTCCACTATATTAAAATACTTATTGAAACCGCACCCAACTAACGTAGGTATACTTTTCCAAACGATAATTGTACCACCTTTGTACACAGTATTGTTTCATGATAGATGTATTTATATTTATAATTATTATCTAGATATCTTATCTGCAATATAATTTTATAGAAGTCTAACTCCTTACTTGGGTACTCAAGCCCCCAGTGTTCACTGGTTTACTTATTTATCAAATGTATTTATAGACCACATTAAGCAATCAGCTAAGTACAATTTATTACAGTAATACAATATGCACTGAAATATCATTGTTATCAAATATTCTACAAATAAGATTTTTTTTATGATAATAATAAAATAAAGGTCTGTCTGGAAATTATCAGGCCTACCTCTATAACCTGGAATTATTCTTCAGCATCCAGTGCATGGCATTCTTTAAAGCAATACCTATTTAGTTGATCAACACGTTTTCATGAGCGATGGTTCCACTTCTTGGAACAGTCCTGAAACTCACTTTTAAGGATGGCCTTGAGTTCTCTCGTTGCATTATTCTCAATCGTCGTTTTGTCATCAAACCACTGTCCTTTAAGTGGTTTTTCAGTTTTGTAAACAGCCAAAAGTCACAGGGGGCTATGTCAGAACTGTATGGAGGTTGTCACAGTAATAAGATACTGTGTTTGTTCAAAAACTGGTGCAGAAGATTCGATGAATGCGCTGGTACATTATCGTGATAAAGGAGCCAGTCATCACTTGACTAAAAGTTCCAGCGTTTTCTTCTTGTTGCTTCACACAAACGATTTAAAACTTTAGTATTAAATTTTGTATTGATTGTCTGACCTGTTGGTGCCTATTTGTGGGGCACAACACCTTCCCAATCAAAAAAAAAAATCAACATTGACTTAACATCGATTCGGCTTTGACCTGCTTTTTTTGGTCTTAGCGATCCAGAGTGTTTCCACTGAGAAGACTGTTGCTTTGTTTCAGGATTATGACCATAAACCCATGACTCATACGAGCAGTGACCTTTCTGAGCAAAGTATAATCATTATTGACCATTTCTAATTTGTCCTGTGCGATTTGTAAGCAAAGCTGTATTTGCTCTGCGCTGAGCTATTTCAGTATGAACTTCGCACACACGCGTGTCATTTGTAAATTTGAGTTGAAAATTTTCCAAATTATAGTTTTTGGTATTTTAAGATCTTCTTTTGGCTCCCACACAGTCATATGATGATTTTATTCGATCGCAAGTCGCAAAATATCATCCAATATTTTTGTCATTGAAGGTAGGCCAGAACGAGGCGGATCACTATTAACAGAAGTACGGCCTTCTTTGAAACGATTAAACCACTTTTTTAATCGTGATTTGATCATACAATCATTCCCGAAAGCCTTCTGCATTATCTAAATGGTTTCAGAACTTGTTTTTCCGAGCTGAAAGCAAAATTTAATGCAAATTCGTTGATCTTGCTTTTCAGTCATTTTTAACAATCATGAAATCCACCAAACTCAAAAATGACTTTGTAAACAACGACACATTCCGCATGAACTATGAGTCCAACGTATTCAACGTGTTAACCCACTACTAGCATAACCCTAGGCGGGAAAGAGAACCCTACTGGGCTGCCAGACGTATTTTCAAAATTGTAGGGCGATCAGTTCAGAAAAAATTCATATTTAATTTCAATCTGTGATTTAGTTAGTTACGTAGGTGATGGAAAAAGGAAATTCATCAAAGGAAAATATGTTTTAAATACTAATCATGTATTGTTTTGTGGTATATAACCAGTAAGACTGCAAACAAGACCTAAATAACATCATTTGTTCTAAGATCCAGTAATTTGTTTGGAGCTCCTCATGAAATTATTAATAATGTATCTGGTGAAAAAAATGAGATAAAGTTAATTTGTCCATGTAGTTGCAAAGGTGCACAGAACGGCACATGTAAACATAGTGTTGTAGTATCAATGTTTTTACCTAGGTATTAGCTTGATATTAATTTCTTACAGTCTCAGTAATGTTTCTTTAACTTGTTTTGCTATTAAATAGGACTGAAAAATGTTATATTGAAGCTGCGACATGTACAGATGTCAAACAAATATGGGGAAAAAGTCACCGAACGTAGAAAATGCTATGTACAAAGTTATACCCTTAAAAAAAATTTCATCATGGCACTGCCAGACATTCAAAATATAAAGTTCTAGAAATTAGTCATGAAACACATTCTTACGGAAGTCAATTAATTAAAAAAAATAAAGTTATCTTGATAAAACACTTTCACCAGTGCAACAAACTTAATGCATACATTGTTGAAACTTATATCAAAACCAAAAATTTTTTAGGCAATCTCTCAAGCATAATCATCAAACTTAAACTAGGATTCGGAACATTAAGGCCAAAAACAGCTGCACTTTCAGTATCTCCATTCATTGAACGAGAATTATTTCAACAAATCTTAAATTCTAAAATTTACTTTCCATTTCAAGAAAACTCCATCCTATACTTGAAACATTTAGAAAGTCCTTCAAAAATTAATATATTAAGTTTATTAATACTTTAAGTAGTAAAATTTATGTAATTAAAACTTACAATACTTTATTCTTACAAAAGTGTCTTAAACTGTGATACTTCAGTCGATGATTAAAAAAAAAAAAAGATTATTTATGTTATAATGCTACTTAGTTTTTTAAAGTAAATAGCGTTTGATACAATCAAAATTTAAATTTATTATCAGCCAGCACATAATTTTTTAGATTGACGATAGCTGCAATGACTGTGAATATATTATCAACTACGGTACAAGAGTCCACGGAATTCTATTTTTTGTTATTTTAAACGTCTTTAAACGCTGAATAGTCTTTTCAACGTGGACTCTAGCTTTGGCTATAGGTAAAATAAACATCATTTCCATTTAATTGCTTACTTTTGCGCAATTTCGGAGGCATAATCAATTGGATGTGACTCTGTAAGCACTTCAACTAGATATCGAAACCTTCATCTCCCATCAAAGAATCCCTTGTAGGTACCAGTTTCTGAAAATTACTAGACTGATTGAAAACACTTTTATCGGATGCTCTAAAAGTGTGCATAAAGTTCAAGTCTGCATTTCAAGCCGTGCGGTTTTTCTATTAGAATTTTAGTACAGTACAATATACAGTAAGTACTTTGGAAATTTAAGAAGCATTTTGGCATGTTTTGCAGTATTTTAGTTTTTGATGGTCAATACAAAAAGTTTTTTAATAGTCTTGTCAAAAGATGAACCATCTAGAAAAAATTATTAGCGAAGCTCTACCTGCTTAAGCTAAACAGTGTTTCTAAACTGTGAAAAGATAAATCTAAGTACAACCTGGTCGAAGACATTATCAATCTTCTCTAAAAAGAATTAACAAACGATGATTTACCACCGTCCTCTTTTTTTTTACATGCATAAACTGCATTTACTAAACTTTTCAATAAATTGTTAGAAACTTCTGTAAGACCTTGCAATTCTTTTTCGTTTCTTATTAAAGTTGCAAGAGTTATTTTGCTTGTTTGATAAGTCATGGAAGTTGACAATACTGTTCTAATAAACGATGTTTCGTGAGACCTATTATCAATTACCATCTCTTCTCTAAGATTGTTTTTCTTTTTTTCGCTTTCGTACACTGCTGGTTGGGCAGAATCGTTAAAATGGTTTTGACAAGAAGTTTCTATGATTTCAATACAATCATCTGTTTGTTCATTGCATGGCTTTTGAACTTTTTGCAAAGTATTTTCATTGTTTATCACCAAAATATTTGATTTTTGTAAAAAATTCATGGAACTTAAAACATTTTGTAGGCATGCAAGAACTTTATACAAATGTAGTAAATTATTATTGAGGTGGTGTATGTACCATGATTTGGTATTTTTTATCTTGCGCAGCGTTTTATTTCTCCCTTTCTCATTAATATTCACTGATGACACGGCTATATTTTTGTAGTAATTTCTATTTAGTATCTACGGAATCAAAAAAAAGTGTACTTATATAAAGTTTAATTGAATATAGCGAATATGAACGATAAATCTGATTTACGGAAAAATCATCTTCAGGCTTCAAATGATGATTGCAAATAAAAATTTCTTTCGTTAATGAAGTATAATTGCATTTCTATAACCACTGTTAGAAAATTTCAACGAGTGATGGTAACTTGTGTAATGTCACACCATTCTCCGAAGATTTTTCACCGCATCCGGAAATGTGACAAGTATTTACACGAATTCTTTTTTGACAATCAGTCATTTTAAAACAAATTTATTTTTTAAGTAGTTAAATTAAGAATGTGCAGCCCAGTATGGTTTTCTATCCAGATACCAGGGTGGCGCTAGTAGTGGGTTAACACATCAAATTGGCAGTAAAAGAACAATCAAGTACGTAAGTAGTTTGATATACTGTTGGTCCTGTGGCCCGTAGAAGTGTGAGACCTATCCACAATAGTGTTAAATTTATAATTATTATAAATCATATAATAACAAGTAATTTTTATTCGATAGTCTGCACTATGTTCTGAAATAATAAGATCAAAGGTAGGTTTGTTCTAAATCTAATATCTTAAGATAGAAATAAGATAGAGGTTTGTTTTTTTTTATTTTGTAGGAAATCAAATTTTAGACACAGAAAAAAAAAGTAAAGTCACGCAGACGGCAATCTAACCTCAAAAAAAATGTAAAAGCTATATTTTATGTTTTAACTAATAAAATTAGTTACATTTTATGAATACTTTTTTTTAATGTGACTTACAACAAATTTTTAAACTTATTCCGTGCAAAATGTGTCATAAGGACCTTATGTTGACACTTTTTTTATTGTAAAGTTTTTGGTTTTATACCTGCCTGTCGAAAGTAAGCCTGAAATTCGGCACTTACCCCTGATTCTGATGATAACACAATTTAGAGTATTTAATATTATGGTACATCTAATATGGCCGCCATAACAAAATGGCCGACCACTTTTTTCCTTAGAATACCCTTGTCATAGATATAATTTTCTTCATGTTTCGCAGTTTATAAGAAAAACTATAAGATAATAGAAAGTATAAGAAAAAAATTGTAGCTCTTACTTATTGGCATAAAAAGTTAATAAGTATTCTTATAATCTGAGTAACCCATATGTAACTGAATAAATCAAAAATATCTTGTAGGTCTTGAATTTGGGACCTTCAATATATGTGTATGTATGTATTTATGTATGTTTGAACAAAAAAATGGTGAATCACCTCATCTCATAAGGTTTGTATGATAAAAGTAGATAATAAAAGTTTTTGACGTACAATGAGATTATTTATACGAACTTTTTCGAACTTCGAGTGGCAACAAAAAACAATAAATTTGCAGTTGATTGCAATGCAAAGAAGGTCTTTTAATTATTGTATGAATTAAAAGCGAATTGCAATTACAATATTTAATTTTTCATCCATCCAATATTAGTAATAGTTGTTAGCACGCAAGTGATCGAAATTACTAATTAACATTCGCTACATTCATTAACTGCTTACTTAATGAATAAATTTATAAATTGTTTACATAACTATTATCTTCTACAATATTTTTGAATTGATATAATGAAATACTTTTTCAATTAATATGTTAATTGTATAGCTTTTCCGCAAATCAAATCAACTTGAGAGTTTAATTTACTCTTTCTTAGCACTGCGTGCCTTGAGCCCGCACTAAGATCATGCTTTTCCGTGACTTAAGTAGCACTTTTTTACACCGTGTAAAAAAGATTTGACCTTATTACAATCGGTCTTTATGCTTTAAATAAGGATAAAAACACACAAAATAAGCTGAAAAATGAATATATAGTACGTAACAGTTTTAAAAAGAGAACTTCAATTGATAAAAAACTTCGATTGAAAAAAAAATCAACGAATGCCAAAAAACGTTGGTAAAAATCTTTCAAATTTTAAGGTTACGCTTGCTAGCAATGTTTTCATGAGACACCGATATAGCCTTTTTCAGATTGGTTGACTTACTCGTCACCTGTCGTGCTATCAACTGTCAGTTACGAATTCTCGCGTACCTGCGCCTGATGAGGCTGACGCATATTGTCAGCGAAACGTTGCGCATTAATAAATCAACGCAAGAAAATTTAAATACACTTTACTTGTATTTATTTATTTTCTCACATTTCGCCCCCAACGGATCACTGATCACTTTGAATTTCCAAACAATAAATATTTAATTGCATTGAGAATGAAGTTTAAGTAAAAACCATTAGTTTACATAATTGTTTCTTACATATATCGTCTCATGCTCCAAACATAAAATTTATTGTAAAAAAGTACTTGTGTTGGTTGTAGTATTTATTAGAAGATAGTTTAAAAAAAAACTCTCTGTAAAATCACGATGAAAGTATAAGAAAAAGAATGATAGTATGATTAATTGGAAGTATTTATAAAATTTTTCAACAACAAATTCTACATTTATTTTTACTTAAAAAAAAAATTCTTTATCAATAGTATTTTTTCCAGTACGCATAAGTTATGTGTGAGATTTGTATTTGGCACTCATATCTAAATTTTAGTACATGTGCTGTAGCAAGAAGTAGAGATGCTGCAGCGTTGCACTGCAGCATCAAAAATTGTATAGTTTGGTTCATTTCCACACTGTCAGTCTGTGGATACCCTCTCTTACATTCGTTTTTTCTGTCTATTAATCCAATTTCGCTTTTCCTTAGTTCTTTTTACTTTGATTGCATTGAAAAGTCAAGATAGTTAAGATAGTACGGACTGAAGATTCAATAAATAAGTGTGTTTTAATTTGAAATCAGAGTGACTGTGTCAAACTTTTATTTACACGTCCATACACCCATACTTATATAGCTAACAGATTATGGGCCCTAAAATAGTGTAACGTAGGTGTGCTCTCGAGACATCTTTAACTTCCAGTTTTTTTTTTCGTAAGTGATCAAACCAATTTTCTCACCTTTTTTTTGCTCTCCACATCTTTTATGCTTTCCTCTTGGGTGTGATCATGATGGTGAAAGCTACCAAAAATTTGTTGGGTGACAAACGACGTGTGCTGGAGAAAGAGAGCGAGCCTAGAAACTCAGGTTCTCCTAAAGACGTTGAGGATCCGCTTCATGATATGCTAGAGTGGCTTAAAGGTCATAAGGGTGTAGTAGTCGCACCGAAGCTAGGATAAGATTTAAGCACGACGCTGGGAGCGTTAGGTGGAACAGTAAAAAAGGTTTGTAGTCATGAATCAAATCAATTAAATAATAAATTTGAAGTGAAGACACTGTAAGATGATTGGTGTTGTTGAGACGAGTTTTTAAAGATGTTAATCTTTTGATGAAATGTAATTACGTTTGACCTATTTGATAAGTATTATAAATAATAACTCTGACAATGAAAACTAATAAGTAAATTTGTATTAAAATATAAATAGTATACGTATTATTTAACAATGCAAGGGAATTTAAATTATAAGGCTTCCTTAAATTCAAGTTAGAAAATAAATAATTTGTTTCATCTTTTGACGTGCACAGACCCAAGGCTTTAAGATGACTTTGTATTAAATGCTTGAAATTAATGTCTTTCATCAAAAGTTAATTTACTCCAGTGTATTAGATTACCGAGCATTATATACATGTGGTGGTAGTAATCTGATAAGGAGTTATAACATTCAAGTCTACTATGCTATTTCTATAAAGCTTAAGTTTATTTCATGTTTAATAATCAATTAGCAATTAGCATGATTTAAATTAGTTATTTATCGAAGAATATTCTTATCATTGTTACTATTACAGGATTTTATTAAGAAGAGTACATAATTTGTCTTCATTCTTACCAGATGCACCAGTTGAGTGCCATTCTTTCTGCTATAAATATTAGGAAATCCAGTATGTGAGGACACTTCACGTTACACGTTAGCACATGTACTATGAATAAACAGAAAAAATAAGCATACGTTTATTTCTAGTTCAACATCATTTCTGATTGGCGATAAACAAGTATGTCTTGTTCATTAACATACATGCAAACATTAGTTCAACAAACAATCGTGTGTCTTACTTTCTCTGTCCCTCTATCTCTTTTTGGATACCTGTTTACTGTACGTAGTTGCGAATGTGCGTGAATATCGTTAGCTCTTTACTAAAGACGGGTGAAGATGAAGTTTGAGTAAATTTTACTGGAAGACACCAAGAAAACTTTGCATCATGGTAAAATATTGATATTTTGAAATAATCCTGCTCACAAAGAAGAAATTATGTAAAAATGATAAAAATGATACTAATTATAATATTAATCCATCATTTTTATTAAGCGCAAATTATTCAAAAAAGCAATGAAAATGGCCTACCTGTATCAGTACAATAGAGAGACTTGACTTGAAGCACTTTTTATTATGGCAAGGACCTGCAGTGCGTATGGCAAAAGCAATATTTAATATATATACATTTATATTTGTAAAAATATCATGATTAACAATAATACAAAATTTTACAGTAAGAAAACAGAATAAGTTTACAAGGAATCTTTACATATAGAGCCAATAAATCGCAATTTGAAATGTAATAAAAAACTTGTAATAAACTAAAAACTTATGAAATTATATTGATAATGCTATTTAAACTATGTAATTATATAAAATAATATAATATAATATAATATAATACAGTATAATCTCTCTCTGTTTTATTAAAGGTAATATATGTACTTCGTACTTATATAGGTACAATGCGTGTAGGCCTTACTCTGGCAGTGGTAAGGTCAGGTATTCAAATAATGAGGCTTTGAATGCTTTAATTATATGTTTTAAACCTAATAGAAGCTGGGATTGACTCCCGGAACATCATTGCCGTTATTGAAAACTAGGAAGCGTATGATGCAAGAGTAGCATGTGGAACTTGCAGTCCAGTCCGCCCCCAAATCGTTGGTCTACAGGGCTCATCTGAAGCCGGTTGAAACAATTTGAACAAGTGGTGTGGCCTCTGCGTGGTTAAGAGCTTATACGTTGCTACTCCCAAAAAGTACTCGCGTCTTTTACTAGGGCCAGCCAACCCAACTTAGCATAATGCAGCAACATTGCTGCATCGTGACGAAGATTAAAGACATAACGTATAACTGTATTGCAAAGTCGATAAAGTTTCAATGCGAAATATCAGGAGAGGCTCATGTATACGAGATGGGCGTGTCTTAATCTATATAAAAGATCCAAGAGCAAACAACTAATACACGGGCGTTCCAAGTCAGATCACTCGAGATCATGACTCCTAGGTCCTTAATTTTTTCGGCCAGAGGAACCACAACACCATCAGCAATGTCATGAGGCAATCGAGTCTGGTCCACCCTCATTAGCGGCTGGCACGTACTAAATAAGATTGCTACCAACTTTACTTATGAACATTAAGAAAATGATGGAACTAATAAAAGTACCCTGAGGTACACCGATAGATGTTGGAAAAATTCAGTGCGCCCCCCCCCCTCAAGCGTAAGGAATGCCTGAGAACGATCTAACAAGTAAGAGTGGAACCACTTTAGGGACTTGGCTGGAAACCCCATCACCCATCAGGCGCAACAATCACTCATGGCTAATCGAGTCAAACGCTGAGCGAAAATCGAACAAGACTAATATCGTTACCATACTACGCTCCATACCCAGGCGTATGTCATTAGTGATTTTTAACGATGCCGTCCACGTGCTATGGCCCTTTCAAAATAGGCGATAGCAAATGGTTAGTCTCTAGATAGTCATAAATTTGCTGCGCAATCAGGACATCAAACATCTTCGCCAAGTGAGCGAGGTTAGCCACAGGTCGGTCATCCGATGGGTCACTAGGGTGTGGCACCGAAGAGAGTGGCACAATCACAGATTTTTTCCATGCCTTGGTATGGACACATGTTTTAAGAAATAAATTAAATAAATAAACTAAAAACAATATGAAGAAAGAAGATGACTCATAAAGGTAAGCGAACGACAACCCATCGAAGCTGTGGCCCCTGGTCTTCCTGCTGCAATGCATAATTTCCAAGTCAACCTCAGTGTATGTCACAGGCGCAAACGTGAACCCAGCAACAATATACGGCAATCGTCGAAGAGTACGTGCCAACGCAGAATCATCGCAAGGAGGGTGAACGCATGTCATGAGGGAGAAATACTCAACGGCATCGGCTGAGAAGTGACGCAAAAGAGACTCACGATTTTTTTCCAAAAGACCATATTTGCGCAACATCCACCAACACCCAGATAGGTTCGCCTTGCCCTTCAGAAACTCGTCACAGGCCAAGCAAATATTCCGTTGCAACTCTGCGCGCACTACACAATACTGGGTAAGCAACGCCATATCACTCGTCCTTCTCGCTAAGCCGTAAAGACGATCACGCACCTTGCACCTGGCCTTCAATTCCCAATCAAATCACGGCGCTAGTGATGGCGGCACGGCGCTCGGGACAAGTTTTTATGGGCACATGAGAGTCAAGTGCTCTCAACACGACTTCTTGGAACTTATCAAGGGCAACGTCTACGTCCCCAGCCACCACTCTACTCCTCCGCTCCACACATTTGATGATCAAGAATCACATCCTGATTGAACCGTGCAGCAGAAAAACAACGAAAATTTCGGGCCATGCGTGGCGTTACCCGATGGGACACAACAACGCTGTAATCGACAATTAAATAGTCGTGGCCATTTATATAGGGTGCATCAGACGACCACAACATCAGGACACGTACACCCGAATCCATCAAGATCACATCCAGCCAGGTGTGTCAGGCCTCACGATGATGTGTAGCCCCAAAGAAGACCAAGTAATGAGAGTTCTCAAGGACCAAATTACAAAGATAATTCGAATAATAGTCCTGCCCAGAAGATCCGAATTCAAATTAACAGTCACCAGAATACCCGAGAAACGTGCTGCGGCCCTCTGGAGTGCAATAAAGAATTCAGCGAGGACGTCGCCCTTTGGACGCCGATAGACTACCACTAATTGGACTCGAAAACTATCATTAATCTTGAGATCTAACATTAGGTATTCAATTTCGTTTAGTCTAAGGATCTGTGGTGACACCACAATACCACAGTCAATGTCCTCACGCAAATATCCCGCCACCCCGCCGCCTTGAACGTACTGTCGCCAACCCGTAGTCGCCGCTAGGCCTCTACAGTTGCGTAATAATTTGTAACCAGGTGTATAAAATAAAGAGTAACATTGCAAAGGTGTGAACTAAGTTTTAAACAGTACCAGGACATCAATATTATGGTGATGCAGGTGGTACCGGACGTCATCTAAATACTCACGTACGGAGTTAACGTTAAGGTGCGCTAAACGAAGGAATACGCGCTCGCAAACTTAAGCAGAAATCCACTGCCACTGCAGTCATTGCAACAGATCCAGGTCAGCCTGAAAGAGTATACTCTGTCACTGTGATTGCTCGTCACGCTGTAAGAGAGAGAGAGAGAGAGAGAGAGAGAGAGAGAGAGCAAGTGCTACAGCAGACGATCAATGGCTCTCTCTCTCTCCCTTACTTACTTTTACAGGTACTGTGTTTTTAGTTTTATTTCTAAACATTTTTGTGCTAACTGAAACAGAATTAAAAATGTTTTTTAATAGAAAATTTTTCGCCCTACACGATAGTATTTCTATTTTTTCTGTATATCAAACCATTAAAGGATACAAGCAAAAATAACTTTCGATTATAATCTTACACAATTTTAACATTATTAGACCACCCAAAAATAATCATAACTATTTCTTTTGAAATTGGCTGGCTCAATTATATATAATATAAAAAATGCGTGATTATCGATCAATTTTCTAATTCAAAAGTTTCTCGGTTGGTATCCATAAATGATAAGAATAAAGATTGAATTGACGTGCTACGTAGCACAATCGATAAGGTCCCTGACTACCAATCCAAAGGATGTGGTTCGATTCTTGGAGTCAGTAAAATTTGAAAACCTTATTTACACATACAATATATAATATACATGCGAACGTGTGTATATGCTATGTATAAAATACATTGAGAGTACACATATAGGGGCACCTTGTGTGTGTGTGTGTGCACTAGAGCGTTGGGGGGTAAAATTAGAATGGGACTGCGCGAGAATGGGATTTGTAAGGGACGCGCACCGGGACGGCGGCGCTTGACGGGGTCCGAGAGTAGGGTCTCGCTGGAGAGGAGTTCGAAAAAGAGAGCTCGTGAGGGCAGTTAGATCGGCTCGCCTCCAAGGGGACGACGTTGGCAGCAGTACCAGGGGGACCTGTGGAATTCAGTCGAGCGTCTAGTTATCGCTGGGAATCGTTTAGCTACTTTGACATTATTACAGATTGCTGCACAGTAAGAGGAGTAAGTGTTCCCTTTGATTTCCGATATCGTTTTCTCATCAACTCTAGTTGATGAGTTTAGACCAAACAAGACGGAAATCCCTAGTTGCTTAATTGATCAACCAAGTGGTGGCCTTAGGTCAGCGATCGGATACGAAGAAGATTTTTTTGTGCATGTTGAGTCTCCCGGTGAGCGTGATTTAGTTTGGAGGAGTTTTCTCCGGTGTTTCCTTTGCCTTGGAAGACATAGTTTTCTTTTTAACGGAGTGCTTATTGTGTTTGGGGAAGAATCCGATTGGTTGGTTTTTTTTTTTAAGCTTGATGACAAGCGTTGATCTCACTTCGTGGGATCATTTAGTTAGTCGGTAGAAATCCCCGGTTGTTCATTCAACCGAGAGGTGACCTTCTGACCGCTTTTTGTGTCATCCTTAAGGGTTTTTATTTATTTTTTATTACAAGTTTTTGATTGAATCGGCGATGCTCTTGTGTAACGATCCGCACAGTAGTATTAACTGTATGTGTGCTCGAATTCTGTGCCCTTCTCTTGTTTAATTTTTAATTTTTGATTTTTGCATATAACATTCATAAAGAATTTGAGGTATTCAACCGTAGTTCATTTTGATCTTACTCGCGATGCTTTTCTTCTAATACATAGCGATCTCATACATATGCGTCTTACTATTATTGTTCGAACTTTGAAACTCTCCCATTGAAGGGTCGTATTTTAAGTTATCATAACATAGTTTTCACGCCTAGACTTAAGGTAAAGAAATCTGATGTACAAAGGTGAAATATTTGTAACGGGGAGATATAAGGGGGATTCTACAAAAACGAGTCTTCTGCGATGATGTAATTTTTTGTTATGATAGAATCTCGTCGATATTTTGTTATTTAATTTCTCTTGATTTTGTAAAAAATAGCGTTCTGTAATTAAGTCAGATTTTTACAGAAACAAAAATAATTATATAGAAAATTCCTTTTTTTTGTTTGTTTTCAATGATAAAAAATGATTCATTGTGTAAGATAATCGATTTCAGTTCTTTAATTTCTAATGATTTTATTTGATTGATATTAAAGGCCCTTTTTTCTGTCAATTAAGAAATTTGAATAAATACCAAGAATTGAATAAGATTAATATTTGAGTTCGTTTCTTTTTTGTTGCGTGTCTCCTCAGCTCCTCTGTCTGCCGTTATACCACAATCCACTTTCCTTCACGAATTACCCTTCACAAAGTGGACCGTTTCAACATGTATAATATTTAATTACTATTCACTCTTCTATATAGCTATATATACAAGTTAAACCAGAGATCGTGCCATCATACAAGTCGCTTCATCGAGTCGTTCGAACCCCCAAACGCGCCAATAAATGTTTTACATCAAAAGTTTTCTAATGATGTTTACTAAGAATACCGTCTCAAAATCAAAAAGTTACCCGGAGTATGAGAAAATGGATAATGGATAAGATAATAGTATTTATAAAATAAGAAATAGTAATCAAATAATTCCAGTAAATAGTTCAGTGATAGTTGAAACTTCGAACACAGAAAATTCTTCTTTACTGGCGCTAGAAGGGGTTGAGCATGCAATTTTAGGTCCCCTCAAGTACCTAACGTATTTACATGTTTCCGGGGTCGTTGATTCTGAATTTCGAGGGTACCCGGCTCAATTCTGGTCCCATTTCCAGCTAGGGCCCATTTTTGGCCCAAAATCGCTGTTTTTTGACTATTCACGGCAAAATTTATAATTTTTGCCTCCAAAACATTGTTTACATCAATAAAATGTTTTTTAAAATAGTTTTGTTATTTCTTAATTTTTTTCCTGAAAAAAAAACCGTACCAATGGCCTTCTACTTCATCGCGATGCTTTATACACATAAGCTAAATACTTATTTTTAGAAATAGATTGATTATGAATTTGTTTATACTTTTTGAAAATATTTATTCTCCCAAAGCATTACTTATATAAATTATTACTAAGAAGTTTATTTTATTGGTAAAAAAAACTTTATTTATTGTTGAAAAAGTAAATAAAAAACACGAACAATTTTTTCACACACTTAAAATATAAAATTTAAGATACTCAGACAACAATTTGTTTCGAAATTTGCATTGCAACTTAGTTATCTATGTTTTGTGCAGGACACGCTTATATTTATAAGCGCGCTTAGACTCGTCACACGCTTGTACTTGACTCGTATCAAGTGTTTTAATTTGCCAGTAGCTATGCGAGTGCTGGTAAACCGCAGACGAATGTTACAGTCATTATAGTTAAAATTCTTTGTGTACTTGCATTACAATTATGTAAACTTAGTTAAAAATGTTTAAAGATGTGTGTATCATTTGTTTAAAAAGTGGAAAACTCACAAGTACTAGCAATAGCTGTGAAATGATTCGATGGGTTGCAAATAAAAGAAAAGACTTGGTGTTTGAAAGATTAAAAAATTTAAAAACTGAAGATTCATTTGAATATCACCTGACAAATCAGTGTTACAAAACATACACAAATTCAGCAAAACTTGAAAGGGCTGCCAAAAAATTAAGTAAACAGAATGAATTAAGCAAGGCTAGTGGTTTAGCGAGTGGTAATCAATCGACAAGAGAAAATGTTTCCAAATTAACAAGATCACAATCACATACTACTGACGAAAATTCAAGTGAGAGTCATTTATGTATTATTTGCAGTACGTATACTCGTGATAAATGTAAAAAAGTATTTCGAATGACAGTTTAAAGTTAATAGGTCATCAGTTCCTTTCACATCTGTTGGAGGTGACCAAGGTCTAGAGCAAACAATCAATAAATCTCAAAAAGGTCGTGCAGGAATTACAGGCTGTACGCAAAAGAAAGAAGATATTGCAGGATGGAATCTTAACCACCACGAACTTTTATCGCTATGTAACTTCTATAGAGAAGAGACGAACCTTAAATGCGAGAATCAAGAGTTACAGCTTCATCACGATTTTAGTACAGCGACTACTGAACGCTCGGAACATGAAGTTCATTAAATTATGGATTTTATAGTTTCTCATGGCAATCCTTTTAAAAACAGCAGTAAACAGCTCAAAAATTTAGTTACTCAAGAATTGATACCATCAGAGTGTAGCGAAGCTCTTTTAAATATTTTTTTTACAAGTTGCGACATTTATTCCGAGTTTTTTAAAGAAAGATTCGTTGAAAAGTCAAAATGTTTATCTGACACAATTTCCAAAATCGATTTTCCAAATGTTCAAAGTATTAAAACGGTTAAGAACTCATACAAAAGTCTTTCAATGATCCAACAAAATGAAATGGCTCAGAAAATAATAGAATTAGCAAAAGAGCCAAATTTTAGCTTACGTCAATTATTTACATTCAAGTTGATACCAATTAATTATTTGTTTACTGAAAGTGGTAGTATAAAAAAAAAAAAAAAAACAAAAGCGATCTTACAAAGGGATCATAGGCAAAGGCAGAAATTGAATTTATTGCGAATATCCGTGCCCTTACAAGTTTTACCTTAGTTTTAGATGTTAGGCTTGTATGCCGAACATTACAATGGAAAAATATGAAAACGTTTAAGGATTTTTCAGTTGCTTTTTGGGATTCTATCTCTTTACAATCAAAAAAAGGAGTCTATCGAATTGACTTTATAGTTGACTCGTATTTTGAAAATTCTGTAAAATTTGGAGAGAGATTACAAAGATATAAAAATGAAATGATAGACGTGCATAGTATTAATGAAAATGTACCTATGCCAAAACAAGAAAATTTATTTTGGGGATCCAACAAAAACAAAAAATGATTACAAGACTTTCTCCGGAAATACGTATTAGAGAACAGTACGAAATATTGGCCAGGAATAGAAATAATATGTAGTGCAACAGATGAGAAACCATGTGAAATCAATATTCTGTATGATTCTAATAAATTACAATCATTACAAAAATATGATGTCGAAGAAGCTGATTTTAAAATTATTTTCCATGTATACCAAACATGCGCAGATGGAAATCGCAAAATATAAGTTTTATCATCAGATACAGATGTGGTTGTTCGATTGTTATACTATTGGACAAAATTTGAAGAAAAAAGTTTGCGGGTAAAAATATTTTCATTTTCAAAATTTTTTTTTTTTTGTTATACACTCTACACGTACAAATACATGTTTATGTTAGGAACTTTGAATTTGTGTGGGTGCCGCTGCGAAAAAAACATTTTTACCCCTTTATAATTTGGCTAAAAAAGTCAGATATGAATTCTGCTCCGTACTTACAGCTTTGCATCATCTCACTGGTGCGGATCATAACAGCAAAGTTGGCACCAAATATGGTGCTTTACAAGCTCACCCTGAAATGTTTCTCACCACTTTTGCTCAAGGTTTTTTATCATTTACGTATTTAAATAATGCATTTAAATTTAAGAACTATATTGTATTTAAAAATAATTTTAACATTTTTTTTGTAGGTGTGTCTGATTTAGAAATAAATTTATCCGTCTATAAAGCTGAACAATATCTTTTACAAGTTATTAAAGAGAATAATGTATGTTCATCGTTTGACGATTTTAGATATTGGATGTATCACTTTGCTAATATAGTTTCTATTCATGAACTCCCACCAACAAGTCAATCGATAAGACTGCATATTTTGAGAGCTCTGTATGTAACATACTCTCGAATTAATTTGTTGCAATCTAATATCAGGAAATTAGATCCTTCTTACTTTGGTTATCTTATTAAAGAAAATAATTTAGTACCAGTGTTCAACATCAAACTAGTATTACAAACATTAACTATATAGAATTTATATATTCGCGCGCTAGCAATTAACTTTAGTATTTTGTAACCAATAGCGTGCGTTCGATGGTTCTGCGTGACCACCAATCATAGCGCTCCACGTTTAAGTTACTTTGGCTGCTCACGACTACTCGCCTGTGAGCATTTAGTCAGTCCGCACCGATCGCTTGTCCAGTGAATCACAGTGCGGTTACTGTGTACACCAACCAAGCAGACATTTTCTCGAGTAAATCATTTTAAATGAAAAGAAAAAATGTCTTGTGTTATTTACTCGCGTGACTCAAACAACATTATTTTCAGTTGAATTATATTAGTAAAATAACTGTTCTTCAACTTCGTTCAATATCCTTAAACCAGCGCACATAAAACGTAATTTTGTTATTTACCACAGTTTTTCAATTTTTTTTCTCATCAAATGTTGTAATTTCTGCTGTTAATATACTTTTTTGTTTTGTTATATATAAAAGGTGTGAGTGTTAATCTTTCAATTAAACCAAGCAATTTGGCTCCCACTCTTTTTCCTCGAAACCAGTAAATCAAATCATACAGTCCACAATCATTAGGTTTTCAATCCCAAACAACCAGAAAAGAAAAATATATTATACCCATCCGTTGAAGACTAACCACCAAAATGTAATTGTAAAAAATGCACTACAAAACAATGCCCTTGTAGATCAGCTGGAATTTCTTGTATTTCATTTAGTGTATGAGAATCAACAAAGACTTGTAAAAATATATATTGACTTTTAAGTCCACTGAGTGAGGCTCTGAGGATTTGAGAAAAAGCCAAGAAGGATAACAAGAAGGGAAAAGCACTGAACACTTTGTAGAGAAATCAGAATCATTATTATTTTGATGAAACTGTCGTTATACAATCTTTACAAGCTGTTGTTACAAATAAGTCTTTACTGGCTACAGGCTAGCGATCAATTGAACTGACCTGATGCGCAGCATCAGGGCTCGCGTAGGCATAGTACTTATATACGTGTATAGATGGTGCTACATATAAACTCTTATTCTAACACTTCTTTCAGTTTAATGGAGCGCCTATCTCTGGACGGTGATAAAATAAGTAATATAAAAACAATAATTAAAAGGTATCAATGAGTCAGCCTTAATCTCGCAGTTCTTTAGATCTTTAGAGTCTGCTCACTGATGGTTGTTACCTAAAACAGAATTCAAACCATAAGGATTAGATTCTAATGATTAAACGGAATTCACTGTCGTGTAGTTCTAACAAACATTTAAAAATTTTGCAATCATTCTCTCATGCAATTCAATCGGTAAAGTTTTAGTAAAAATGTCGGCAATCTGTTCTTTAGGGGCAACCTACTTGATTTCTATGAACCCATATTTAGCATATTCTTTCACATAATGTTCTCGCACTGATGACATGTGTCTAAGTTTAGTTCCTCCACAGGACTTGGCGCTGGCTTCAGCTGCTTTATTGTCACACCACACAGTCATAGGATAAAGTGTGATATTTAGCACAGCTGTCAAAGTGTTTCTTAGAGCCATGAGTTCTTGACATGCCTCACTCATAGCTATATATTCAGCTTGGCAGGTTAATAACGAGACGTAAGTTTGTTATGCGTTCTCCAAGATACAGAGTCACCAAATAATTTTATGACGTCTCCACTCGTCGTATGCGAATCTTTGCAATCTGCAAAACTTGCGTCCGAATAAGCTGTCATGATTTCTGTGCTGCCTTTAAAAGTCAGTCCTTTCTTTCTAGTACCATTGAGGTAACGGAAAACTCTCTTGACAATTTGTCTGTCTTCTTCTGTGGGATTGATCTGATGTCTACTTAATACGTTCACTGCATAAGATATATCAGGTCTAACAGTGTTTGCTAAGTACAGCAAACTGCCAACTGCTTCCCGATATGGGAAATCTTCCGGCTTATCCACACTTTGCTCTTCTTCGTTTCCAGATTCTTCTCTGTTTCTTCGTCGCTGATTTATGACTTGTCCTAGGTTGACCGAATGGTTTGATTTCCTTTGTCTCTGTCGATTTGTATTCCCAGAAAATTATTTGCTTACCCTAGATCTGTCATTTCGAATTTGGCTTTAAGCTTATCACTCACTTCCGTAAGTTTATCGACATCGTTGCTTGCCATCAGCATATCATCCACATACAGAATCAAAAATAAAAATTAGTCCTCACATTTCCATATTAAAAGACAGGGCTCACTTGGGTGTTCCTGGAGTCCTATTTTTGTAGCAGTCTCTGAAAACCTCTCATACCAACGTTTAGGACTAATTTTAAGACCGTACAGGGATCTTTCCAACTTGCAAACTTTAGTTTCTCTTAACTCTTGGGCACACGGAACACCATCTGGTATTTTCATGTACATATCGTCATTTAATGTACCATTCAAGAAGGCAGTCTTTACATCAAGCTGTCGTGTTTCCAAGTTATATTTGCTTATGACTGCCAGTAAGACTCGAATTACAGCTAGTCTTGAGACTGGAGCATAAGTTTACAACAGATCATATTGGTTTCTGTCTTTAAATCCACGGATAACGAACCTGGCTTTATATTTTATATTTCCAGAGTTGTCTTCTTTCCTTTTCAGAACCCACCGGGAGTCAATTATATTTGATTTTCTGCCTTTGCTATCACTCATTAGTTTCTTTACAATTTTCCAAACACAGTTGTCGTTCATCGATTCAGTTCTTCTTCTATAGCTTTCCACCATTCTGTGCTGTTTTTGCTCTTCAGAGCATCTTAGTAGCTGGTTTAATCTTTGCAAATTTCTGCTAACAATGCATGATTTACTTTATCCTGATTTTGATCCACAGAGCAGTCTTCTTCATTAAAATTTTCCTGTCCAAAGCTGATTTATTATTTGAATCATGGGGCACCTGCAGTCCTGTGTAACTAGTGTCACGTATTAGCTTCCGTCGTTTCACCGGTAAGAGCTCTTCCGTATTTCCTGAACCAGATGTTTTTGGCGGTCGTCCTTTCTTTCGTTTGAAGATTTCTCTCTTTGTTTTTGTGCTCTCTTCCGTCTCTTCGTCGAACTTCAGGAGCCAGCTGTCGTTATCAACTGTCCTTGTAACTAATTACCAATTCACTAAATCGTTTTTCAGGTATCTGTCTTTGCATACCAGTTGCTCATAATATCTCACATCGTTGTTTCATAAAATTTTCCGTCTTTAGGTTTCATCAGAATAATTCCTGTCACAGTGTATCCCACTAGAACAATTCGTTGAGCTAACGGACTGAACTTTGGACCGGAATTTCTTCAAATCTTAATATATCCCAAGCACCCAAACCGTTTCAGTTTTTCGATATTGAGATCCTTATGCGGTGCAAATTTTACTAACGGGATTTCCATTCCATTCGACCTGTGAGGTGTTCGGTTGTAAGCATAAACTGCTGCACTCAGAGCCAAGTCCCACATGTTCTCTGGGAGACCGGAGTCGAACATGTAGACTCTTGTCTTCTTTGTAATTGTTTAGTTGAATCAATCTGCCGTGCCGTTGTGCTCCAGTGTATCTGGGCTGGCTAACTGCAGTTCAGCTTCTAGTTCCTCTAAGACCTCTCGGATATGGCCACCAGTGAATTCCGTACCTTGGTCAGACTTAAGATAGCATAAGTTGGCGTCATACCCCAAGATGTTTCTGGCGCTCCAGACAAAATTTTCTAGGCAAACCCTGTGTCACATTTAGCTTTTATTGAATATGCCATGGCCATTCTTGAATAATCATCCACTAACACTGACACAAACTTGTAGCGTTTGGGGTATGAAGTTGGACTTATGGGACCCATGGTATCCGAATGAATAATTTGGAGGGGAGCGGTGGATCTCACTCTAACTGTCTTAGCCGGAAGTTTGTTAAATTTTGCCTTGGAGCATACATCACAATTAGCTATACTGTCTTTAAATTTAACTTTCTTCAGATCTTTGCAATTCAGAAATTTCTTCTGTAATGCCTTTAGATAAGCGAGGAAAGCATGCCCTAATCTCACGTGCCATAGGAAGGCCTTGTCGATGGGGCTTGTCTTCTCGAGAGTTTTATAGCTGTAATTAATGGGTGTATTGTATACGCTTATTATATCTGGATTCAAAAGCTTACGGTCATTGACTGAGTTATTAAAGCAAGATCCTATGGGATGTAGTGCCAACGGATTTCCAATAGCTTCCTCTTGCTTGACATTTGTACTTAAGTCTCTGTCTTAATCAATGTCTTTTGTTATAGCTTTGCTTCGTGTATTATACCGAGGTTCACCCGAGCGATTCGTCACTTGATATGCTAATTTTCTGTTAAATTTGTTTTTATCTTTATTGTGAACATTTAACTTAACAAGCCAGTACAGCTGTTGATTGACTCCTGTGACGAATGACTCGTTCAAAGTCGGGTCAAATATATCAATTTTGTTATCATCGAGATATATGGCCAGGCCTAAATCCACAAATTTTCTCAAAGAAAGTAAGTTTTCCGACAAGGATTCAGAGCAGATCACATTATTTAATGTCAGATCATGGTTATTATTTTTACCGATGATGGTGCCTTCTCCCTCCGTTTTCAAGTCTGCCAGAGGATTACTATTCGCACACTTAATTTTGCCTGTCTTATTATAATTGAAGCTCTTAAATACTAGCCAAGAGTTGACCAATTGGTGGGTTGCTCCTGAGTTGGCAATGAATTTAACCAGATTGTAGTTTTCTGTCTTTAATTTATTTGCAGAACTTGAAAACAGCGAAAAGGCAATGTCGCTTTGCTTAAAAACGATCTTACCTTTCTTGTCATTTGTGTTTCTACGTTGTCCTTCTGTTTTCTCTTATTTTTACTAGTTTTGTCACTGTCCCTTTTCAGTCTTTTATTTTGGTTGTTATTTTCACTGTCATGCTCTCTTTTTCCCCTTTTATTTATCGAGTTTTTTTATACTTGTCCGTCTTTGTTTTCCCGTCTTTTGAAACCCAATTTAAAATTCTCGTCTCACCTGATTTGGCGCCCCTGCAATTCTTCTTATGCTCCATGAGGTTGCGTTGAAGCCTTCTGCAGGAGAAGCATTTTCTCATTCCTGCGTCGACCAGGCAGTTATAGGAGTGGTGCCCGTAATCATCGCACCAGTAACACCGGGCATTATCGTGGGTTGATTTGGGCTCGTGCACCTATAGCGCTGTTGCAGGAACAGTTCCCCCAGCAGCTCCAGTTCTCTGTCATCTCGACTCTGTCTCTAAAAAAAAAGATTTTAATCGGTCATAAGTCATCCTTTTTCCTTGCGCATCTTCAAACACAGCGTCGAGGGTTTTAATCTGCGATACGTTATTAACGAAGGCTTTATAAAATGCGTCACGTATTTCTTTTTTGGACAAGGGTTGTTTTCCCTGTAAATTTTCGTAGCTTCTAAAAAGCTCTTAAAATGTTTCAACGAAATCGGACCCTGTCATTTAATTGGATAAATAACGAAAAGTATACAGTTTTTGTCTGATTTCATTTGACGATAGGTTTCACTCGTTTTTTTCGATTCCTTTCATTTTATCTAGCAGTTCTTTAGGATCGGAATAATAAGCAGTCTTTAAATAGTAAAAGTCATCAATGTGATTGATTATAACATGTCGTACCCTTTCTTTGCGATCATCTAATTCTTTAGCAGACAAAAATGCGGTAAACTCAACGGTATCATCCAAGACGTATAATAGTTTTTTAATCTTTAATTCTAAAAATAATTTATCGAGAAACAATTCTATTCTTATTTCAGAAGTTAATTTATAATCGTAACGGGAAGGTGAGTCCTTGTTTAACAGTTCGAGTTGAAACCTTTTACTCCGATCAAGATCAGTCGTTCTGTCATGCAGTGTTTAATCTAGGGTTCTTTCCGAGAATGAATCAATTTTGTGTTTACGATTTTGATTTGGTGAAGATATTGTAGTAGAGTTTAACGCGTCTACTCAAAAATTTAATTGACCTACCTCTTGAGCTGTCATAAAGTGTTCCAGTCGTTCGGACAACCTGGACATTGTTGCCACTGCCTCTTCTAAGTCCCTTATACGGGCGGCGGCCTCGGTCATGGTCTGTACAGCACTCTGGTGCTCCGCCCTCACTCGTTCTTTAAGCCAGCCTATTCGACGTCTCAGGCTGTCCCTTTCTTCCACGGCCGTACTCCTTCTAACTAAAAGTTCATTTTAATCAATTGCTTGTCTTGAGTAGTTATTGATAACTTGTTTTTTAATAACCAGTTTATCTTTTTCTCTGTCGTATTTAAAATTAACGTTTTTATTCTTTATTATTTTCGGCTTTCCCGAGATAGTTGAACTCGCTGATTTCTCTTTTGGGACTTTGTCACGATAATTACCAAAATGCATTTCGTCAACACTCTCGTCGTCCGTCCTTTTATCAGTCAGAAGTTCAGTCTTTTGCAGTTCAGTCTTGTTAAACAGTGCTTTCTTTGAATACCTGGGTGAGAAATCAAGCGCGTCCAAAAATTTTGGGACTTGCGAATTTTCAGTCCTTTTTGCAGACAGAGATACAACGCCGCCAGAGTTTCTAATTGTCCGTGATATTTTGTCAAACTCTGAAGGCTTAAAGTTACCCTTTGAAATAGCTGCGATCGATTCTTTCTTATTCGCAAATATAATTAATCCGTCTTCTGATCTCACAGATAAATCTCTTACGAGATCTTCTCCGCAAATATCCGCACCGAGTTAGAAAAATCGCATATACGCGTTGATCACATCCTCATCTAAAATAAAGCCGTCATTACGTAAGTTTACCTGTTTAGTTCTAAGAAGGGATACAAATGGAAATGTACAAACGTGCGTAAACAGCGAGACACAGTTGTTCACGCATACAGCACACGTGATCACTTTGCGCGCGAACAGCAGGCAGGTTGAGCTGCCCTTTCCCCGCGCACACGTAAACCGTAGAACACATACAGTCCGGCACGTCGGGATACAATTAAAGGAGGAAAAGATGGAGCATGAGCTGCTTGTACATGCGCACACATATGTGAACACAACACATGTGCACGAACTATGGGACTACAAAGAGGAAAGAAACGAGCCGACCGCCATGATTGCGCCGCGGTGACGGCGTTCTGGCACACGCGTCAATCCCGGCGCAAGTCCCTTATCATAAAGAAAGCCCCACGCAGTGGAAGCGTGCTGGGCCCATAACCTATTGACGTTTAAGTCCATTGCGCGAGGCTCTCAAGATTTGGGAAAAAGCCAGGAAGAATAACAAGAAGAGAAAAGCACTAAACACTTTGTAGAGGAATCAGAATTATTATTATTTTGATGAAACTGTCGTTATACTGCCTTTACAAGCTGTTGTTACAAATAAGTCTTTACTGGCTAGAGGCTAGCAATCAACTGAACTGGCCTGATGCGCAGCATCGGGGCTCACCTAGGCATAGTACATATTTACGTGTACAGATAGTGCTACATATAAACTGTTATTCTAACAATATATATGAGGTAGTTTAACTATTTACATTTTCTTGAATTATCAAACATATTAAAAGTTTTAAATTTTTATTATTATTCGATAGCCTAGACGAAGAAAAACTTAATTCAAAGGTCCTGTTTAAAATAACATTGAAAAATATGAATTAAGCTTTTCTCTGCCTGGGTCGTTATCTGAGTGACATAACTACTATATAGCAACACTTATATTCTTTTGTTTGCTTTGTAGCCTAAATATTAATTTAACAAATAATTTATACTTATAAAAACTATTTTAAAAAACATTTTATTAATGTAAACATAATAGTTTAAAGGCAAAAATTTTAAATTTTGCTGTGAATATTTGAAAAACAGCAATTTTGGGCCAAAAATGGGCCCTAGCTTGAAATGGGACCAGAATTGGGCCTGGTACCCTCGAAATTCAGAATCAGCGACCCCGAAAACATAAAAATACGTTAGGTACTTGAGAGGACCTAAAATTGCATGCTCAACCCCTCCTAGCGAAAAATAATTTCCTTTGATACCCGCATCTTCCATAACAGTTATAAAGGCTTAGGATCAAAATTTCTTTATGTTAGGATACATTTAAAAAAATCATTTTTCATCCACGGTTAAGCATAAAATTTCAACAATATTTTTATTTGAAACGAATCAGATACTAAATTTATGACTTAAAATATAGTTTGAAAAGAAATATTTAATTTAAAAAGAAATTATTAAAAATCAAGACTGAACTTTAAATAGGAATGTCATTAAGGCATTATATTTCTTTGAATACTTATTTCTTAGTTAAATTTATAAGGTGTAAGAATTATAAAAGCTTATATAGCTATTTCAGAAAAAAACAAAAAGTTACTGTTAAGATTATCAAAGGGTATCCTCGGTTAGTAAGAATAAAATTCCCTCAATTTGTTTTTTAATTTTGATAAGAGGTATATTAAAGTATTAAAAAAAAAAGTAGTCCAAAGACCCAAATATTTTCTTTGGATCCTTGAAACCCAAAAAGCCTTGTTTTTTGCGTTTATTTTTTATCTCGGCTTCTTATACGTTAAAAAATTATAGAAATTTTGATTACTTTTATATGAAACATTTTTTAACGTCATGCAGGGTCGCCTCAACCTCCAAAAAAATTATTTTGACTTTAAAACATGATTTTGAGCGTGTTGCCTATTTGGAACGTTCAACATCATTACACTCTCTCGTAGAGTGGAAAAGAATAGACTCTTATACATTTTTTCAGATTTTATTTAGAAGTGTGCTACGTTGAAAAATGCGACAAATCCTTGAATCGGTCATTTTCAGCATGCCAAAAATGTTTTTACATCTTTTCGAACTTTTTTGGTTGTTATATAAATAATATTTTTCTTACAGTGAAAATATGTATTTTATGGACTTTCATACTACTATTGAGATTCCACAACCAGTGCGTTTGATATTTTTTACAGAAAATTTCGCCAATAGCTGTAGAAACAGGATTTAAACTTAAATCGTCTTCGTCGTTAGTTGGGTTCACATTTAGAACATCAGGATTTTCAAGTTTTTCTATTCTTAAACAAATATTTGCTTAGCATTCTAAGCTTGCTTCTGTTAGAGCTGCAATAAATAAATGCAGGTTTTCAATTACGTAATTTGTAACAAAATCATATATAAGTAATTAATGAGTAAATAATATACGTATTTGTTTTATTTTTACATATTTTTTATTTTCTTTACTGTCTTGATCGATTACAGGACATACATTGTCCAAGTCAAAAAGATTTGTAAGCACATCCACAGGTCAAATTACGTCAGATAAATATCTACCGTGAGATAAATGATACAATAGCGTTGCAACATGGCAACAACTGCCACTCGTCCGTAGACCATTAGCATAGTTACAACAGTACTCCTTAATAACATTTATCTCTTCACGCTTATGGACGTAGTGAATGTAACATTTATATGTTTTGCTGTTAATGAAAGACTCACACACCATGCAATTAAGGCAAAAAAATTGAAAGCTAAAAAAGTCTCTGATGCGGCAAAAGCTTAAAAGAATCCTACAAATCAAAATACTAATACCAAATTTATAACTTTAGCAACCAATATCTGAACTACTTGCATGTGAACGTAAGTTAAACCTGTATTTTAGCACTCTAGAGGAGAAAAGTACTGTTTAGAAAATTCAAAAAGTATTAGTACACATAGGGATATTCCTAAGTACTTAAGAAGCGGTACCAGCATGTATAGCGATGCATTCTAAGTTAAAATACGTTAAAATATATATTACACATATTTTCAATAATTTATTTCTAAATAATTTTCAATACAAGATCTTTTTTTTTTTGGTTTATTTAAAACACGATCTTAGTAGTGTTGGTCAACGTAAAGGTGCAGGCTTTGACAAATAACAACATCATAGCAACGAAGCTGTATGTCAGTTAGTACCACGTAGACATATTCGCCATCGACCAAGACATGGCACTCATTTGGAAGCGTCCAATTACATTACAGTCAGCAATACAGCGCGATAAGTGATTATTGATGATATCAACGGCTAAATTTAATATTCCTTAAGCGTCGATTTACAAGTCAGCAAAGAATGTTAAAACTATTACTATGCGTAAGCCATAACTTAATATACCCGCTCATGTTTTTTTTAATTTTCTATTATGTCTCTCTAGTAGAAAAAAGCATTGTTTTTTTACAAAATTAATAATTGAGTATGATTTGGACAGGACTTGAGCTTAACACAAACAGTATTTGGTCGAATTTACGCAATAATCTATTAGCGGCAGAGTAAAAACAACAGGAAGATTTATCGTAGAAATACGCTAGAAAATATCTTATTTTGGCAATGCTACGTTACTCTTGTAATATTCTACAATACTTTAACAATAATAAAACAAAACAAGATGTTATTTAAGGATACGTAAAAGCTATAAAAAAATAACTCAAAAGTCCTTGAGCCGTGCTTTTGTGGCATTTTGGAAGTTGTATATTTATTAAGATGTATTGTAGCTACATAAGAAAATACAAGAACAGCTGTGTCGTAAAGACCATGATAATTATGGATGTTACAGAGTTCTTTTTGTTATAAACCATAATGAACTTAGCATAACTATTATTGTTTACGGTACACATAAGAGCTTGATATTACAGCGCACTAAGTTATTAGGGTCACTGTTTGTCTTATAGCGGTAAAGGGGGGAGGATATTTTCTTATTAGAGCCCAGGGCTAAAAAAGTAACATTGTGACACCCCTAACCGTGACCAAGGATCATTTATCTGAGACTTTAAAAATAATAAGACTTTTTAATATTTACAAATAATTATAATAATTTTTAAAAAATAGATCAACAAATTTTATGGCTTATTTATGGATTTCACATTCTTACGTAATATTTCTCCCATACTTACAGGTGCAGCAAGCTGGGATTTTGAGTCAAAACCATCTTCCCTTCATTCCTGTCTAATTTTCAAAACTGGATGTATGGCAAAACCACAACTTCCTGAACCTATCCAGATTAGAAAAACCAGAACTCTTTTTACAAGCACGAAATGGAACGATTAGAAGAACAAAGAGCTCCTGCATTACGTCATCTTTTTTCACTTGCACGTCGCTCTACTCCCAAAAAAGCTCAAACTTTTTCAACTTTCGTAAACAATAAAAAGATTTAATGTCAATATCACAATATAAGAAGTTTTTACTGTCACGCATAAACGTTAACAAAAGATATAAATAAAAGTTCGGTGTAAAACATTTTTGTCACTTTCAATTCGTATCTATAAGTATAATACTCTAAGTAAAGTACTGCCTAATATCATTTAACTAAGTATAGAGACATATCAATAAATCCTTGACTAATATTTTGGAGCTATGTTTCATAAGTTCACTTTTTAGTGGCAACAAAATTAACAATACAACGAAGACTTGTCAAAAACTCCAGTGGGACTACTGGAGAACTCCACGAAGACTTACACGAGACTTGTGAAGGACTTCTAAGGGAACTTGTGAACGACTTTGAGGGGACTTTCAGGGAACTTTTGGGGGACTTGTAAGAGACTTTTGGAGGATTTGTAGAGTACTCCAGAGGGACTTCAGGGGGACTCACAAGAGACGAGCGGAGGACTTGTATAGAACTGTCAGGGAATATTTGGGAAATTATTTGGGGAACTTGTGATGGACTTCTAAGGGACTTGTGAAACACTTGCGAAGGACTTTCAGAGAAATGCCTGAGGACTTATGGAGGACATGTTAAGGACTTTCAGAAAAATCGTGGAGAAATGTGGAGGATATTTAGAAGAATGTAGCTGACAAAATCAGCGTTGTGCAAAGAAAGAAACATCTTTGGGAAATTATCGAATTTTAAAGGATATTTATTGCTGCCAAATAAAATGTGACTTTAAGTCATTGAAATTGGTAACAAAACTGAGTGTCGTTTTAACCAAAATCAACAACATCTTTTTAACATGACAACGATCGTCATTTACATTCGAACACATTTTTCTTACTTCACTACACATACATAACAGATACACTTTCACATATTTTACTTTAAAAATACAAGCTCGGTTTATCCAGAACATCCTTCCCCGCGTACAAACATTAGGTTTATACCATATATAAAAACTGAATAACGTGGTAGGAGTATGACTAGTTTTAGAGAGTCGAATAATTCAAACTTAAAATCATGATAAATTAAATAGTCTACATTTGATGAGTGGGCTTATTTAATTCGTAAAAAACAAATTCACTTCAAAAAATTAATTCTTGTATTCGATAACTTAAAATACGCCAAGATAATTGCCTCACAGCTAACTGTCCGCAACAAACTTCTACAATTGTTACCCGATGCCTATAGGATCTACAGAGAATGTGCTCCCGATAACTCTCAGAGTTTTTGCAACACTACAGCTAACACAAACGACGCCTTTTAATCATGAGTGTTGAAACAACTTTCTTTGCAAACTCTTTTCAATTTTTTTAAATAAAATCAAACTTTCCAATTTTCAATTCAGATGTCAGCAGCCATCAATTATTTTGAATAATATGTGTTTCAAACTACAATCCGTCGTAAATCAGATATTCTTTAGTTATTATCACTGACAGTCAAGCCACAGATTAATCTCACTTTTAATCTCTCTGTCCAAGTGCCACCCTCATCGAAACAAAAGAAAACTTCTCTTGAAATGATCATTTAAATTAATATAGTTCTAGAAGAGTATGATAATACAAGTTTTAAAAGATTCTGATTATGATTCGTCGAAGCTACAAAAAATAAAATAAATACATTTTTTTGTCATTACTAATTGTGTCACAATCGTATCACATTTATACTACAAAAACATGCATCCAAACCTCATATTTATTCAAATTGTTTTATCTGATGTCCTGAACAATCTCCACCTTACGATAAATGTTTGTTCTAACTTTACTAAATTAATAACAAGAAATAATCAAATAACAGGCAAACTGAAATTTTGGAGAATATCAATAACTGATTTGCTAAGCCGACAAGAGAAGACTTTGCTTGCGTATGAGGTCAACTAAATGCGGCTTCTCACCAAGAAAATCTTAGCCTCCCTCACTGAAAGCTTCGTCTTGCCAGCACTCTCAGACCTTAGCAACTTGAGAAGCGCATCTCTGCCATTGCAATCTGGGTCGATATCAGAATGAACTTCCGGGTCCTTCACTGCTCAGGATGCGCTTCCCTGCCGTCTCAAGCCCAGTATCATGTATCACGTGACCACTAACTGGCCCGGCATTTCCGCCATGCATTGTTTAACCATGCTTACAGTGGATCACAAGTCAGTGACACGGCTGAGGAGACTATTATTTTTAAAAGCAAATCTAATTCAGGCTTAATGCTCATAGGCCAATAACTTTTAATTTACATTTAAGTTGTATCTTATCTAGTAAAACTTGCTTTACAGAAATAACAAAATATTACGAAAAATCGCATGAGTAACGAGTCATTATGCTTTCGCTACGTAACTTAAAGACGTAGAAGATGCAATACAATACATAACACCTTTACGTAGTCAAGATGAGATTGTTATTCGCGCACTTGTCCCACTACTACTTAACTGCAGAATAAAGACATACATTAACGTACTGTGCACGACCTGAATGCAATGACAGGTGTAGGACTTGTGAAAAGAGGAAAACGCAGCACGCATAAAGACATTTTCGCTAAGACACCACGATGACAAGGAGACAAGTGCCCATACGCATTGCCGGTAAGTAGAACCAGGAAGACGAGACACTTAGCAGAACTAGGACGAAAAAGAGACGGCGTGCGCGAACGCACTGCCACTTAAGGATCAGAACGACGAGGGGATGGCGTGCGTGAACGCAGTGTTGCTTAAGGATGAGAACGACGAGGGGACTGCATGTAGCGAACGCACTGCCGATCAACAGGACCATGACGACAAGAAGATGGTGTGCGCAAAAGCACTGCCGATTAACAGGATCAGAACGACGAAGGGATTACATGCGGGAATGAACTGCCGCTAAGCAGGACCAGGTCGAAAAAGAGACGGCGTGCGCGAACGCTCTGCCGCTTATGGATCAGAACGACGAGATTACAGCGTGCGTGAACGAACTGCCGCTTAAGGTGGTTCATGCTCGATTTCCGAGTCAAATAAATGTGCAACTGAAAAGATAATTTCTATTCAAGCCGTCAATTTTCATTAATATGTTATGAAAGATTCTTTATTGAAAGAAATAAAGCATCCATGTCACATTATAGACTCTAGTATCTAATATTAAGGTTTCTAAAAACTATTTGAAGTGACTCTGATTAACCTTTAAAAATTAGCAGTCGACTCTCGTCTATGCTTTTAACATAGTAAACGGCAATGCATGATTGCGTTTCCATCGATATCTTTGAATTTTGTCCTTTAAGGTACAATTTTCAACGAACCATTATAAATGGGATGACTTTTAGTTTATTGCTCTAGTTTTTGACTATCCTGGCCCAGTTCTACGAAAAGTAGTCGCATGACATATGGTGACAAAATTGTGTACATCCATAAGAGCCCGTGTTATCCCAGTGCTCAGCGACGATTTCCAAGCGTCTCGTTCTCGTGATTTAATGTCATAAGCCTATATGAAATTTTGCAGAGAGGTATATATAAGGTTCGTTAAGATCCTCTCCAAGTTTTACTTTCATAAACCAGTTTTTAATTTTCGCATCAACCACCTTAACAGGACCATGCCAGTACGATGAGGTTACGGCGAGCGCGAACGCACTGCCGCTGAGCAGAACCAGGACGAAGAAGAAACGGCGTGTGTGAACGCACTGTTGCTTAAGGATAAGAATGATGAGGGGATGGTGTGCAGCAAAAGCACTACCGATTAACTGGGCCATGACGACAAAGAGATGACGTGTGTGAATACACTATCGTGTACCAGGGTAAGGGTGACGAGGAGGCAGAAACACGGTAAGGCACACGAGATTGTGTGGGAAATGGCAGCGGTGGCTCGTCCCCTGCTCCAACGATGCTGCTGCTTTCGCTGTCACGGTCACTGCTTCAGTTATTGCTGTTATTCTTGCTGCGCTGTGTTGTTCAAGTGTTTTCTGGAGCCGTTTGCTTTCTCTCTTCCATATTCTCTCTGGCTCGATCTCCCGATATAACTATAAGTCCCGGGTTTAGGCACCAAAATGTAGCTGAAAAAATCAGCTTCGCGCAAAGAGAGAAGCATCTTTGGGAAATTATTGAATTTCTAAGGATTTTTATTTGCTGCAAAATAAAATGTGACTTTAAGTCATTGAAGTTGGTAACAAAACTGAACGTCTTTTTAACCAAAATTAACATCTTTTTTAACATGACGACGATTGTCATTTACATTCAAAAATGTTTTTCTTACTTCACTACACGTACACAACAGACAAACTTTCACATATTTCACTTTAAAAATAAAAGCTCGGTTTATTTGGAACAGAGATATTTGAAAAACTTTCGGAGACTTACGGAAAACTTTCGGAGTACTATTGAAGGACCTTAGGTGAACTTGAAACATACCTTTAAAGGACTCGTGGATGATTCTTAGGGGACTTGAGAAGGTCTTTTGGGATACTTTTTGGGCATTTGTAGAGGACTTAAGGAGGACTTGTGGAGTACTTTAGGGGGACTTTTAGTGCACTTGTTGTGGACTTCTGAAGAACTTTTGGGCGCCATGTGAAGGACTTCTAGAGAACTTTTGGAGACTTGTGAATGACTTGTGGAGGACTTCTGGGGTTCTGGTGGAGTACTTCAGGCGACCTTCAGAGTAATTAGGAGATACTTGCGTAGGACTTTTAGGATATTCTTGGAGACTTCTTGGGGAGCTTTTGTGGACCTATTTGAGTATTTGTGGAGAATTTGTAAAAAAGACTTGTGAAGGACTTTTTGAGGATATGTAGAGGACTTGTGGAGGAGATTTTGCGGGTATTTGAGAGACTTTTATTGACGTTGTAATGATTTCGTAGAGGACTTGTGGAGTACTGTTAAGGTTGTTTTAGAAGACTTTTCAGAGAGTTGTAAAGGACCTTTGGAGGACTTACTGTGGACTTGTAAAGTGCGTTAAGGAGGCCTTCAGTATACTCGTAAGGGACTTGTGAAGACTTTTGAGAGATTTATGGAGAAATTCAGGATGAGTTACATAGGACTTGTAAAGGACATTCAGGGTACTTTAAGGCTACATGTGGAGGAATTTTAAGGGATTTGCGAAGATCTTTTGAGAATCTTTTAAGCAACATGTAAAGGATATATGGGGGACTCGTCAAGAAATTTTTGAGTTGTTGCGTAGAATTTGTGGTGGGCTTTTGAGGTACTTCTGAAGGACTTGCGGAGGATTGTTGGGAGAGTTATAGAGGATTTTTTAGGGACTGTTGGGGGACATGTAGAAGACGTCAAGGGTACATTTGGAGCACTTTTGACGGACTTGTGGAGGATTTTTAGGGGACATTGGGAGAAACTTTTTGGTGTAGTTTTAGTGGACTTCAGTGGATTTTGTGGGAGACTTGTGAAGGACTTGTTGAGATCTTCTGGGGGACTTTTAAGAGACCTGTGATATACTCTAGAGAAATTTATCGATTTGTAATATTAAAAATACGCATTACAATGAAAAAATTTATTTTATTATAAACGTGTTATTTAGAGTAAATATAGCAGAAGAAAAGGAATTAATGTGTGCTTCTTAAACTATTTTTGTAACAAACAGTTGGTAATGGCATAAGTCTCGTATAAAGCATTTTTTTTCTTGTGCTCCTAAGATGCCAGAATATTTTGGTCAAGACAACATGATATTCTTTGGCATTCAATCCATCTTTTGCCTTTTCTTGCATAAAACCTAGTCAGGATAAAAGTAATTCAGTTAACAAATATTTAAGTAACTGTATTTTTACTTTATAACAACATACCATAAACTCATTTGCACATGTCGTTATGAATGGCTACGTAAACTCCTCTTCCTGTAACTAGCATAAGTATTAACTACTCTACTCTGATAATGGCTTTTGTTAGTCCTGTAAACAAATCGTTTGCACTTCCCGCATTTCGTAGAACTCGAGTCAACTTTTTTTTGAAACTGGGATTTTGTAAGACTTATGCACCTTAACCTAAAATGAATATTTCATTTAAATTTATTTTAAGAATGTATTATTGTGAGGTTTTTTTCATCCTTAGTATGGCCTCTGAGAGATAATTTTTCAGTCTTCTTTTAATTTTTCTAAAGTTTCTTTGAACTGTTCAATAATTTTTCTAATTTTTTTTCAAAGATCTCCCTATGTCCATAGAAGTCCTACAAAATTCTAAATAAAGAGAACGACAAGTCCTTCACAAGTTACCTTTTAGTCCCCCAAAAGTTACCCTTAAGTTCTACACAAACCTTTTGAATAGTCTCTTACAAGTCCTACACGAGTCTTTCACACGTCCGCAAACATCCCTCAACAAGTACACAAAAAGTTATTAACAAATTATACAAAGTCCGCTGCAATGCCGTTTTAAAGTTTTTCTGGATACACCCACAATTTTCTCTATGAGTTCTCTACCAGCTCTCCACAAATCCGTGGCAAGATTGATGAAAGTTATTGTATTCGTAAGGGCTGGGCGTAGGTGAAGAGAATAAGCCACACTATATATTATAGTAATTATTTATTATAGGTAAGTGTAATGGTAAGTACAGAAATGTGTAAGGTAGTGCGCGCCCGTTCTCGTACTTGTAAGGTCGTATACCGGACTGACTTCTCTTAATCGGCTCGAGTCTCTCGGACCCTATATCTCCCAATCTTGCCCACTCGCTATCTATCCTCGTTGCTCACTCGCACGCGCACACGACACACATACACATTGCAGCTATCGCACACGCAGTACACGCACATATACAACACTTCCCTCTGTACAAAAAGAATGCGCGTGATGGCGTCTGGATACAAATAATTCCAATTAATAAAAATTACATTCATAGTCCCTTAAATACACAGGTGCTGTTCTGTTTCTTTGTGGACGACTTCCAGCTGCTCCTGTTGTATCCAAACTCAAACCTCTACCTCGTTCGCGGCTTTTTCTATTGTTCCCAGTATGTTGAGATCCTGCTACAGGTACAGCTCCTGGGGCTTTATTGGACGATTATTGTTGGTGAGAGTGTAAATGAGGAGAGTTCTCGATCATTTCTTCGAACGGTACAAAATGATCGAAATCCCAGTTCAGCTCATTTGTCTGCTCGGCGGGTGGAGCAGCTTGTAATTGGTCGACGTGTCTACGCCACACTCTGCCGTCCTGTAGCAATACCTCGTAATGCAAATGTCCAACGCGTTTTTTTATGTTACCTATTTGCCACTTTTGCTTGCCGTAATCTCTAGCGATCACTCTTTCACCCACAGTAAAAAAATTACATTCGTTACCAGAATGAGTGCTTTCAGTCATGTTAATTTCCTTTCTCAATAAATCTAGTTTACAATTAATACGCCGGTAAAACATCAATTTCGAGGGAGATTTCCCTGTTGTAGTATGCGGTGTGATTCTGTATTGAGCAAGGATTATTTGTATTTTTGTTATTAACTCTTTGTGATTCTTTTCTTTGGCTATCGATTTTTTTATTTTATTTTATTTATTGACGGTTGTTTCTGCTAACATATTTTGCATTACGTGAACTTCAGGCCATTTTGTATACGCGTCAACTAAAATAAATTTAAAAAATTCAGATACGGTCTCGCGAAATCGATGTGTACGCGTTGAAAAGGTTCAATTGGTGGCTCCCAGATATGTAATTCTACTTTTCTTGGATTGTTCATTAATAATTGACATTCGGAGCAAGTTTTTGCTAATTTCTCAATGTCTTGATCTATTCCTGGCCACCAGACGTACTCACGAGCGAGGCCTTTCATTTTAACGATGCCAAAATGCCCTGTATGTAATTCTTTTAGTAATGTGTTACGTAAACTTTTGGGTATGATTACTCTGTGACCACGTACTAATAATCCCTACTCTAACGCAAAATCTTTTGGCTCTACACCCCATGTATCTTTACGAGATAACTCAATGCCTTGTTGCAGAGCCGTATATATTTTATTCAAGTCTGGTTCGTTTTTTAATGCCGTTTTAATCATCTTCACGTCTACCGGTGAATTTTGTTTCTGGTCAATAAAAAATGCATCTAGAACATCAATGGTGTTATTGTTATCCTCTTTATGATATACGGGCAGACGCGACAAACAATCGGCATTTTCGTGTACATCAGAGCACCTGTAAATAATATCAAACTGAAACCCACGCAAAAATATAGCGTAATGTTGCATGCGCATTGCGCTGAAAACCGGCAGCCCTTTGCTGTTAGAGAAAATTTGCGTCAAAGGCCTGTGATCCGTAATCAAAGTATACCTTTTCCCATATAAATACTGGTACAGGCGTTTAACGGCAAAAACTATCGTAAATGCTTCCTTGTTAATCTGACAATATTTGCACTGCGTTTGATTCAGCTTTTTCGACACATACTGAATCGCGCTCTGATCCATCCGGGTATCGATGGGACAGTACCGCTCCGACTCCATACGGACTCGCATCTGTTGCCAGAATCAGTGGGAGTCCAAGGTCGTAGAAAGCCAGGCACTTTTCACTTATCAATTCCTCTTTTGCTTTGACGAAGGCTTCTTCCTGGCGATCGGCCCAGAAAAACTTCTTGTCGTTACGCAACAGTTCGTAAAGAGGGTTTAAAATCATACTAACATTTTTAATAAATCTTTCATAATAATTGATCATTCCAATAAATGCACGAACTTTATCTATTGATTCGGGTCTTTTCATTTCAGTAATAGCTTCCATCTTTGTTCTATCTTTTGAAATTCCCTCTTTACCGATTACGTAATCACAGTAAACTATCTGAGTGCGGAAAAATTCGCATTTCTGTAATCTGATTTTAATGTTATATTCATTTAATGTGTCAAAAATCAAATTAATTCTGCACAAAAATTCATCGTGAGATTTAGCCACAATGCGAATATCATCAAGAAACACTTTAATTCCCGCAATCTTACTTAAAATACCTTCCATAAATTTTTACCAGATGGCCGGGGCAGACGCTACTCTATACATTAGTCTGTTACATTTTAATAACCCTCTATGAGTGTTTAGTGTCAAAATTTTAGCACTAGCATCGTCTACTTCTAATTGTAAATATGCCATTTTTAAATCAATTTTAGCAAACACGTTGCACCCTGCCATCTCTGCGAAAAGTTCATCGATTGTTGGCAAAGGGTACTCGTTAATCAACAGTTGAGGATTAACTGTGACGCTATAATCGCCACACAATCGTACACTGTTGTCTTTCTTTAAAACCGGCACCAGCGGCGTGGCGAACTCCGAGGTTTCCACTCTTTCACAAATACCTTCTTTAATCAAAAACTCAATTTCTTTATCAACTAAAGGAACAAGTTTGAACGGTAATGCTCTAGGCCTTAAAAAAACTGGTTTCGCGTCCGGTTTCAAAGAAAGACTTGTTTTCAAATTTTTAATTTTAGACAGCTGATCGCTAGTTATATTCTTGTATTTTGCTAGTAAATTTTTTACTGCTGAATTTTTATCATTATCGTTTATTATTATTTTTTCTTTTTCAACTACATTAATCGTATCAAACAATTTCCCTAGAAAATTTTTACCCCCTATAGCCATCAGCTGTCTAATCCATTCTCGACCCAGAAGAGGTTCTCTCTTAAAATCGGTAACGTATGTATTTAACGCAAGCACAATATCACCCACACTCACTCTTACCTCCATATAGCTAAGCACTCCAATACTTGATTCGCAAAAAGACACTAACCGCAATTTTGTTTAACAAAGTGCATCGTACTTATTTAACTTAAACGCTTGGTCCTTATGCATTAATGTGACGGCTGCTCCGCAGTCCACTTCAAAGGTCACCAGATTGTCGTTTACGATGAGTGTGGTTTGATATTTCTTCCTGCTTGCTGCGTGTTCCGATAAAAGGTCCATTACGTTGAAAATGTCTTCAACTCCAAAAGAATTTACTTCATCACAATCGCTTGAACTTTGTCCACTGGATTCCTGTTGCATTTCATGTACTGCATTTCTTTTCTTAAAGCATGCTTTTTCAACATGTCCTTTGTTTTTACAAAAATTACATATAATATTCGGTGGGAGTGTACAGGCATTTGCTTTGTGTGGCCCCGCACACTTAAAACAATAAATTTTACTATGAGTCATCGATTTCTTGTGTACAGGATTTGATGTACCTTTGGGTATGTTCTTCTTAGAATTCTTACTTGCTCGTGTATTGTAGTGTAAATAGTCATCAGAGCTAGAGCTTTGTTGAAGTCTATTTGTTTCCTTTTCCGATAATTCCATCGCCAAAGCTGTTTGCATGGCTCTGGTGTAGGTCAAATCTTTGGTTTCCAATAATCTGCCTTGTATACGTCTGTTAGCTAGTCCGTATACTAGTTGGTTGCGTAATGCGGTGTTTTTGAAATTTCCGAAATTACAGGTGATGCTTAGCTTGTTTAATGCGTCAGCGAAAGACTGTGTGTCTTCGTCTGGTTGCTGTTTCCGGGAATTGAATTTAAAGTTTTCAGTAATCTCTAAAGCTGCAGGCTCGTAAAGATCTTTTAGAGTGTCTTTGATTTCTTGGAAAGTTTTAGCATATGGATCATCACTTCCCAAATGGTCTCCAAGCTTATTGTAAGCTTATTCGCCGATGTAATGCAGGAGGTACGCTGCCTTTTTCGTTTCTTCAATTTTCATGATTCTTAGTGCGCCCGTTCTCGTACTTGTAAGGTCGTATACCGGACTGACTTCTCTTAATCGACTCGAGTCTCTCGGACCTTATATCTCCCGATCTTGCCCACTCGCTATCTATCCTCGTTGCTCACTTGCACGCGCATACGACACACATACACATTGCAGCTATCGCACACGCAGTACACGCACATATACAACAAAAGTCCACCAAAATTTCTCTATGGAACCCTCTAATTTCTTAAAAAGTCCTCTACACATTCTTTATAAATCCCTAAAAAGTCTCCTGTCAGTCTTTCTCAAGTCCCTTACAAGTACTCATAATATCAACAGAAGGACAACTGAAATGTCCAGATAAGTTCTCCTTGAGCCCATCGAATTTCTCCCAAAAGTCCCTTTCTATTTCTCAAAGACTTCCTTCTCGACACACCGCAAACGTACTTGCTATATTATTCTATGTTTTCATAGGTATTTTCGATGTAATGTCTTCATTTGCGTCATTTGACTTTATAGTAGTATTTTTCTCTATTACTGTTAAAGCTGTTAAAAGTACGCAATAATTATTTTTGTATTAGAAAATTTTCGTTTATTAAAAGCTATAAATGTAATTTTACTAAAAGTTTCTTGATTCGGTGAATTTTTTTGGCTGTTAATGCATCCTGCACCTCTTCTGAAGCATCTCCTTGGTTGGGAACTATTCGAATTTATTAAAAAATAAAATTTAAATAAACAAATAAATAACAACTCATTAGCATTACATGCAAACATTACCGTAATCAACTTATACCGAAGATCCACGTTAAGAAGTAGGAAAACTGATACAACAGTTGTAACTGTTTTTTTCTAAGTGAACGTCTTATTTTTTTTATAAGATTACGTTTCACCCGTGCCTTGGATCTGCAAGTTTTCTGGTACTGTAGATGAATTCTTCTCCTCGTTGTAATTATTTACCTTGGCAGACTTTATGAAAGCTTTCAAGATTAATGAATAACAAGTTTTTAAAAATTGTTCAGGTCAATAAATTTATGATAAACATGACTGTTATTAAATATCACCAGTATCTTTTTAGTTTAAAGAACAGCAGCTAAAAATGTTTACACAAAGGAATAAAACTATTTTAATGTTTAATAAATCACTTTGTGTCGATTGGCGATTTGCCTGCGTAATTTCCACACGCAAAATCCTGAGATACAAAGAGTCTATTTTTTAAAATTAAGAAATAAATCGATTTGTATCAGTATCAATCAGTTCATATCTGTTAAAAACTGTATATTGTACGAAATTTCAAAATTAGTATCTACCTTGTACAGAATAGGCTGGATAAGTGAAAGCTCTATTTGGCAAAACAAACAGCATTCGTAAGTAGTGTTCGTCATCTTTAATATTCAATATTTATTAATGCTCTAGTTCTATTCTATTACGTTTATCTATTTTCATTCATACTATTAATAGTTACGGTATTTAGAATCCTTAATTTACTTTTTGCAAACGTGCATAAGCATATTGGAATGGCTGTAACATCATCAACACCATGTGCAAAGTTCTAATACATGTAAGCAGTCGTACAATGATGCAAATGTGCGGTGTGTGTATATCAAGCGATGCATTTTTTCACAAACAAGTACATACATACACAAACAATATGCAAGCGTTGCACATTTGCACCATTGCACGCACGTACGCAAATACACGTACACCCGTATATTATAGTCACGAACTCACGATTAGGGTTAGATCTTAGTAGGTGCTCTCTAATCGATCAATTAGCGTAAGAAGCACTACCATGCTTACTTAAACAGAGATTACCATGCGCATGTCAATGCACGTTCACATGCACTGGACCACATCGGAACTACCATATAGAATATTTGATAACCAATGCACTAAAGAAAACATAACTATTAGCGAAATATCAATATGAAAACCATACAACTATCAGCAGGCTGGATTTAGACGAATTGATGTCGACCGTTAAATTCTCATAAAAACAAAAATGTTTGAGGTCGGCAAATTCATTTCGTAAATTTGAATGATACAGCGTTTATGGTACAAAACATGATTGTATTCGATTTACTTTAAAACATTTATCGTTGAGCCATTGAATGCATAGGAGTAATTGAAATACAAACTTTACTTATTTCAAACAGAGCACGCCTGTACTTCTATCTGACATGGCAGATTTAGTTAGATACGATCATCTTTCTTCCAACTGCACACTTCTTATACGTATTCTAACTTGTAGACTACGACAAAAACGTAGTAGTGCTGTCAAACACCAAGAAAACAAAATATCAAAGATAACTTTATCAAAAGATAAAAATATCTTGTAAATAGTTTGAGATAAAATTGAAATAAAAATATCAGTATCTAGAACTCGGAATTATCCATTGATTTAATCATTTACTTTTGTTTTGTCTATCATTGAATTTTGGAAAAAAAAAATTAACTGATTGACTTGCGATATTTAATGTGCGAGAGCTCTTGATCATAGCTTGCTACTGAAGTGCTCTCATAAACTCACACAGTTATAGACAAAAAGTCTGAAAATTATCAGATTGTCTTTTGTCCTCACTTACTCGCTAAAAAGATGCATGACTCGCAGCTGCAAAAGGGTAGTGCAAGGAGACGATGAGGTTGCAAATGTGAGTTACTACTGAGTTATCTTACAACACTGGCTACAAAAATAAAAAACCCAGCTTATTGTAGCCCGACAACTTTGAGTACCAGTTTTTTCTTATTGAATTAAATACAATGAATACAATTTGCAGGCTCTGACTTACAGCATCTAACTTACAGTTTAACCACGTAATAAAACTTTAGCATAGTCAGAGCCTACACATTGTGAAATAAATGTTACTGCAGAGCCAGATCATCAGTCAGTACAATGCTGGAATACACAGTACACACCAACTTAAAATTGAACAATGACATTCATAGTCCTCTGTAGCACTGGACGATCGTTCATTTTCGGATCGTGCATAAATGCAGTAGCTCACATAACCTAGCAGCTGAAAAATTATCTGTAACTCTCGAAGCAAAAATAGGATCGCTTCGTAATCTAGTACAGTTTCATGTCAATTTTTTATGTTCATTCGTGCAGTACTGTTGAATAAGCATTTTTATTAAGCCCACATCTAAACAGATATATACAAGCCCACATCTAAACAGATATGATCTGGTAGTTTGAAACAAAAAAAAAGCAATTAGGTCATCTGTAAAAAAAAGAATTTTTGTTACATTATTAAGCGCTCCATTTAGTACATCGGCTAGTTTCAGCTCCATATTATATCCGTGGAGCAACGGATTTTTTAATCTTACGTTTTCCAATAGAGACTAAATTGGTCATTCCCCTAAGGTATTACGGAAACTATAGTTTTGTCCAAATCAGAAGTCGGCTTCATTTATTTGTTTAACAATTTATAAACAAATGCAAATTTTTTTTTATTTGCTTAAATCTTCGCTTCTATTGCTCTTAGAGGCATTTTAAGACTCTCAATTGCTTAGTCATAAGATTCCCTATATAATAGACACTTTTTATACCGAAAAGTTTACGTTGAAAACAAAACTATTTTGTCAATTTGAACGTTACTGTGAAAAAATAAAGGTATTAAGTTGCACATCAGAAAAGCTATTTGTAAAATTTCAAAATAATTTTGACGTTATATCACAAAAAATTTTATTTTGCAACATTAACAATTGCAAATATCTCAGTCAATCGCCCATTTTTTTCCAATAAACAGCATTATGTTTGTTAAAAAAAAAAAAATGCTCTAGCTTATTCTGAAACCAAAATGAAAGAAATTATTGTTTTTTTCAATAACAGACTAACTATTTACTTTTTTTATGCAAAAAAATTTGTGTATCATCTGCATCTGCAAAAATTGTATAATATCGCATTGTAAAAGCCAGTGGCCGCTGTGCGCTTCCATTTGTACCCTTCTCCAGCGACTAGGTGGCCAACGGGTTGCTGTGCGAATGGGACAAAACATGGGTGGTGACTGGCTTTAGAATTTAAATTAGTAGTTGTACATTGTATGTGTTTGTTGCACCATCCATCATTGTAGACATACAGTTGTTATCATCTACAAACTCTTGCGTTACACTGGTATCAGTAACTTTGTCTAATCTGTATGGTATTTTGTCTGAGGTTAAAGGTATTTTGAATGCATTATCGTATATAGGTGATTCCGCCGTAACAGGCTCAAATTGCGTCTAGAACTTGTACGGCGTTTTGAAACTAAAATTAATTATACTTGCAGTGCCAAGACATATTAAATGTTATGAATTATTGATTAATTACAAATGTAACCAATTTCTTGTTTCTTTCACGAAGAAAATTGCAAAAATAACCTCAAAATATCAGTTCCAACAAAACTCAACTTTTTAAACTAAAGACTCTAGCATACCAAAATGAAGCTTTTTTCTGGAATTTGTGCACCTACATTATAAAACGTTAGCCATCATAGATTATATTGATACTGAAATTACACGTGCTTAAGAAAACAAGTAAGAACGTATAATGCATAATTTTTGTCCCTCGATTTATATAAATATTATAATAAGTATAGAAATAGCTTTATAAAACGCTTAATTTAGTTCTGCAATGCCACCTTATGGTAATTTTTCGATCGACATACTGTTACTTGAAAGGTGCACTGGCCAGTGCCGCTAAAAATTGAAATCACTGGGACTGGCTAGTGAATCATTTCTCGCTTTTCGTGTGTACAAATACTTTTGTCAGTTCCAACCCTCCCCTACAGCAGCTACTAGATTTACTTGAATAGATACGTAAATTGTACTTTCTTACACTATTTGGCGATGGCAGATATTGTGTAAGCGGAAAAGTCAGTGTGTCTCGTTCGCTGACAATCCGAGAGCTTTAAAGCTCAAAATGTCAGCTCCGACCTTGTCAGTTCCAACCTCATAAAATTGATAATCAATTGTAGTTAAGTTTCTCTACATTTTAAGGTCTTAAGTCATTGAAAAATTAACTTCTCATCATTGAATATTTATTCTTTACATGAATTTCAGACTTTTTTCGCATGTGGCTCGGTAACAGTGTTCGAAGAAGAACCAAAACATCAGAAACATGATCCATTGAAAAGTTTAAATGAAATAGTCAGTGATTTGAATGCAGTGAAATTGAGGCGGAGCAGCAAAGTACCTAAGGCAACTAAAATTAAAACTGACTATATTTATTGAGTAAATAAGTCTTTTTAGCAAAAATTATAGCAAACTGTAATTTTAAGTCGAAGAATTATAATATAGTATAGGAATAAATAAATAGTTAATGAAAAATAGGGTGTTTAAACGTTAAAATATTAATCATGTTTAAATGAACTATTACTAGAATTAATGATGAGATAACTATTTTTTTATAATAAGTTATTGTAGAAAAGAAATTTTTTTTATGATAGTAAAAATTAAATATTTTGTGTGTAGTTGCAGTCTTCATATTTCAATTTAAAACTTTAAAATATTATGTTTTAAATGTAAAAAAAATAATAAATTATTCAAAAATTATTTTTTTGGTATTAACATGTTAAGAAATATCCATACAAATTTTTTCGAGACTTTTACAGTTAAAAAACGAATTATAAGTATTCTTTACAAATAGGTCAGTTCCAACCCCCATGCAAAATCATAAAAGCTGTATAAGTTTTGACACTAATGGTTTGTAGCGAATTAATTGTAGATAATTGTTTTTTATACACTGATAATCAATAATTAGCCACAAAATATTTATAAAGTTCAATTCGAAAAATCAAAAATTTTAAACTGAATCTGAGACAGTTACAACAGAATTACCAATATGCAGTCTTCTTTCCAAATTGTAACTTCAATGCACTCAACATTTTTTTCGAAACAATTTTTCAAGAAAATTTATGAAAAAAATTTTTTAAGTTTTCTTTGAAGTAACCGTTAGCATTAGAAAAATTAAAATCTTTATTTTCAGTGTATTAATTTTTATCCTATAGGACAATGAAAATATTCTTTGTAGCAAGAAAAAAAAAAATACTCAAGAGAAAAATGCTTAAGAATCTACATAAAAAATTTGTTTAGTACAAGATTCTATGTTTGTAACTGTACAATCATAAACGAGAGATTATTCAAATTCTAATGCCAGCCATAGCTCGTATTTTTCTCCATGCGCCCTGCAACCGTTCGGTTACTTCGTCGCAAGGGAGATGTACAGATGGAAGCGGAGAACTTCCGCCAGCTGTTAGGGTGCTAAATTTTTGATATTTTTCTATCTTCTCTTTCAATAAAATCATCAATTTTTCTGCGATTTTTTATGTTTTTCTCAATGGCTTGTATGAGCTCTTTAGCCATATTGACAGCATCACTAGCATGTTTAAAATTTGGTTTTACTTAAAAAGTGGCACGAGGAATTTAGATTTAGAGTGCAATAGTTAAAAAACAAAATTATCAAGTACATCAATTCATAGTTGCCTTACATTGTCTTAGCGTTTTACACTTGGAATGAGAGAGTAAGGTAAGTTTAGATGTGTACCCTTTTTTATTTTAATTTTTTAAGCTCATTTAGATGAGACAGAAGTTAGATTGTTTTATTTGTAATGTTAAGTTTCCTTGATCTTCGATTTGTAGCAAAATAAAAAATGTAGCCATTAAAATACCTATTTTTAAAAAATTAAAAAAGCAGTATGGTGTTTAGTTGAGTTGTAAGGGAAAAGTTTTTTCCAGACAGTTTTATAAATGTTTGTCATATAGCTGGCGCTGGAGGCATGGCCCAGGGTCCGTTATTTGCAGACGCCACATGATCCAGCAAGCCAATAATCTAATAACTGGTGCGCAGAAAAAAGTGCGAGGTGTCCCACGTAATTTAAATATAATTATCGACGTTGCTCGGCCGGTAACAACAATTTATTTTCCCACGGAGGGGAATTTTAATGATCATGGACATTGCTTGGTCAGTAATTTTTTTTTTCTAGCGGAGGAAAAATGAAGGGGCACCCCACTACCGACTGTGTCTAGTCAGTAAATTTTTCTTCTCTATTCTTTTTAAAAAAATTTTCTCTACTTTTTTACTGTGTTCAGTAAATATTAAGGCTTTTGAAAAAAAAATGATTAGTTGCAGAAAGAAAACTTTCTTTAATATTTTTTTGTAGAGCTCAGTAATCTTTAATCAGCTTTTTCAAATTTGATACTGATTTTACTCACTAGAGTTATACTTTCTAATAAAACAATTAAAGATACAGTGTTGCATGATAATGTTTGAACCGTACGTTTTCCTTTCTTTCTCATTTTCGTCTTGTTCGTCACTAATTGCATTTTTATTAAAAATTGCTGATTTTATTCCGTGAAATGATGTGAATATTAACTCGATATCATCCGCTGGTATGTGTTCGATTTGACTGATATTTTTATTAGTAAAGTAATCATTTATAGAAGCAAAATAATCACTCAACTCGGTCCATACGTATGCATTTATAATCACACCTCCTGTAAACTGACACTTGGAAAGCTGCAACAAAGGCTCAAAACTCTGATGATGTATATTATAGTGATGCTCCACAACGATCTTTTCCGTAGCCGTCTTGTTGCGTGGATACATGTGCAGTAATACTTTTGCAGTAGATGATGTAGCGTTTTCATTGTCTTTTTTATTTAACATAGAATTAATAAAATCTGATAGATGTAACGTAATAAAAAATGTGTTCGTCTTGATTCAACACAAGCTATTATTTACAGATTCGTACGACACAGTCAATTTAAATTAAAAATTACTTTACCGACCAAATTTTGCGGGCACTGGAAAAATGATCTATGTTGGTCAGTATCTAAGTTGTAGGAAAGACTAATGGGTCTATAGAAGAGTGAAACCCTCGCATTTAAAAACTTGTATAGCTGTTACACTCTCTCTCTTAAAATTATTATACCTGGTGCTCTCTTCTACTCAAACTTCTTTTTTAATATATGATTTATAAGGAGAGATAGTATACTCTTCATTTTATCATATAAACTACTGCGTAAAAACTTGTCAAACATGCTTAAACCTAAAAGAGTCTCTGGTTTAGTTAGCAAAAAAATATTTGCAAACAGCTGTAGAAGAAAATAAGTGATGACAGTGGATGTGTGCAATTGCTCCTCAGCTGCAATAATTTCTAATCTTTTTGAAATATGAAGAAGAGTTAGTTATCACGGCAAAAGTGAGTAATGGCCCCTTAGGTGCATTATTTTACTACCATACTGTAACTATAGAATGTTCCAGACTATAACTACAGTGGAGCTATTTGACTGTGTATACCTTTTACGTTCATCATACATTGGCTACAATTTTTGCTAAAAGGGAGGATGTATCGAAGTAGGTAAGACGTAAGGAAAAGAAGAAAACGTAAAAAAAGATCAGTCCTTATCCAACACTCTCAGACGAATCATAGTAACTTGCTCATACGCTGTATATGGTAAGGTTTTGACCGAAAAAAATTGCTCGCCCGCATGGTCCAGACAATAAAAGAAAATAAAAACAGACAATAAACAAAAAAGAGGCTGTGAAACGAATGCAAGAGTGTGACATTATAATAAATAACGAACAAGGGTATGCATATGTAGAAATTGCTAAATTTCAACGATGTTTTAAACAACATAATATACATATTCGGGTAGGAGAAAACGATACTTTTGGCTATGAATCTTCTTTAATTTATAATGATAATAACGATGAAGTAGATAGTTGTTGTTTATCGATAAATATTATATATTACAATATAGGTTACTATAATCTTATTAAAATATATTAGCTATAAAGTAGAGTTACTATCACACTACGTGTAATAAATCATATAATTATAAAGGAAGTCATGATTGTGTGTCTGTCTGTTCTGCCTGAAATGAAAATTCTAATTGCAGTAACATAAATAACTTTAAAAAAATGCTTTGTACGAATTTTGGGCAAAAATTTGATGGTCAGGAATGTTTGGATAATAATCATAAAGCTAAAGGTTTTCTTTCAAGAACGGAATCTCCTATGCATGCGATAAAAAACATTTGCGAGACAATGAAAAATATGAAACACCTGTGACAGATCTAGCTATTTGTCAAAAAGTAAGCATGATTGCGGAAAAAAATTATTGCAAAGAGTGTAAAAGTCTTCATAAGCTTAACTTGCTATGTAGTATGCAACCTATTACATAAAAGTATAGATTAAATACTAAAAATAATTCCTTTATTTTTTACGATTTTTAAACGTAACAAGGCGTAGAATAACATGATACTGCCGACATGCATGTACACATACTGATCCTTTGTGTGGTACAAGTACGATGCTATGCATGTAGAGACGAGGTAGAAGAAAATATCCACACGATTTGCCCTCTCTGCAGTGTTAAACATATTTTTTTCGAGGGTCAGAAGGGTCTGAACAATTTTGTTGATTTTGCAGTAAAATTTGAAAGCAAAACTTACACTTCGTTTATTTGTATTGCACATAACTCTAAGGCTTTTAATGTTCAGTTTATGTTGAAATATATTGTAGATAATAAAAAAGCCGCCCCAGAGGTTATTCCTAATGGGCGCAATGTCTTTGTATATTGTTAGTAAAGACTAAGTTTAAAAAAAGTTTGAATTACTCATTTATGAAATTGGCCAATGTACCCAAAACGTTTAGTCTTGCACGAAATATAAAAAAAGGTGTTTTTAAAATTTATTAGTTACGAATGACAAAAATTATGAAGGTCCTTATCCAGATTCACGCTTCTACATGTCAGATTCTATCAATACCCGCGATCGCACAGAGTTTTCAGAATGTTACGATAATGTAACTTAAAACGTAACTACTTAGTTTGACTTTAAAAAGAACGTGTTAAATACTGTGTGTAATATGTTGTAATACGTGAATCTTGCACGGCTTTCCAAAAAAGTTTTATGTAAGTCGGAAAAAGTAGACCCCTTTGTTAAAAGCATGACAATACTGAGTGCGTGTTCTGTTCTGTACAGAGAAAACTTTTTAAAAAAAGGTACAAGCGATATTATTCCTGTAACCAAATATGAGCACGCAGGGTAATTTTCTAAGAAATCCATCCATTGGCTTCTGTGGGAAGAAAAAGTAATGAATGTAGAGATTATACATGCAGGGTGACTACAGAAATATCGTTTAATAGAAGATCCTCTTGTTGATGTTTATTTAAAACCTCAAGTAGAAAAAAATAGTTCGAAATAAACCATGTTTCAGTCTTACAGGTGGTATTCTCTTTGCTGTCAGCTCAGAAAAACGAGTTCTGAAACTTTTCAGGTAATGCAGAAAGCTTTGAGGAATAAGTATATGAGCAAATCATGAATAAAAAAGAGAAAAATAAACAAAAAATAACAAATAAAAAAGAATAAAAAAATGAAATAATTTAAAGAAGTCCGTACTTCCGTTGATAGTGATCCTTGTTCTGGCTGACTTTTAATGACAAAAACATTGGATAATATTGAGTGGGTGCAAGTTGCAATTGAACAGGATCGTCATATGACTGTGCGGGAGCTAGAAGAAGACCTTGAAATACCAAAAACTATAATTTAAAAAATTTTGAACTCAAATTTACAAATGACACAGGTGTGTGCTAAGTTTATACCAAAATTGCTCAGCACAGAGCAAAAATAGCTCCACGTAGAAATCGCACAGGACAACTTAGAAATTGTCAATAAGGTAAGAACTCGTAATGAGTTATGAGTTTATGGTTATGATCCTGAAATAATACAACAGTCTTTGTTGGGATTTAAGTTGAATTTATTGGGATTCGAAGTTCGTGCCGTCAGGGCTGCCCTGTCTGGTACGAAGAAAGAGGTTATTACATAATTTTGTTTTGCATGGCTAACTGCCCATTGTAATTAGGAGAAGCCTCTCCTTCTTTTGCGGCAGCTAGACCACTGCTTCGTTGGCTCGTACGGATCGCCTCTTCCACGCTCTTGCCTTGAAGCTTTCGAATAGCTAAGATCGTTTGAACAACTGTTTTGAATCGCTGCACAAGAAATTAGTTTTTACCATCGTATCATTGTTGTGTGGATCAAGGTCACTCCATACTTGGATAGCCTATCACTTTGCTAGCTCCCATTGGCTCAGCAGGTATCATAGTCGAATTTCGTTGTCATTCAATTTTATCTCGCTCGCTAAAGGAAATTTGGAAATGCACACGGCTCATTGAAAATGAATGGCAAGTCAAGTTACATCGTTCATTATAGTAATTCTTAACTATTATTGTACACTGTGAATATGCAAATAGCCGTAACTTTAATGAAATGTTGTCAATTATATTCATATTGGAAAAGTTGCTTCCACTGCTAATTTCACAGTTAAGCATGATCAAATTTAGTGGAACATCTCAGTGACCTTCTTTCCTTCACCATTCAAATCGGTCAAAATGATAACCTAACATTTTGGTAGCAGAGAGTGGTTCATAAACAGCAAGCAGTTATTGAAGAGAGAAGTATCAAGAGGCAACAGAAGTACGTGTATTGTTTACATCGGAGTCATCGTCAGTGCTTCGACAACAGTTTCACGGCTTTCTTTCGCCAAATTCCCACCGGGTGGAGGGGGGTGCGGATTCAGGTGCTACAGGCCTTTTCTTTGCCTTCTGACGGTATTCGCGCACAGTCAGCCTTCTTCAGCATTTAAACGGCTGCGACCGAGGTGAGAGGGGGCTCACTGCGGCAACTGATAAACAGGTACGCGTACGTTATTAATGTTGTCTCTTTTTCTCTCTTTCTCTCTCTCTCTCTCTCTCTCTTGTCGGATCATTGAGAGTAGTGCACTCGTATTAGTATCACTAGTAAAGTTTGTGTTGATTCTTTGGATAGCTAGATAGTTTGATTAGAATATCGGAAAAGTGGTATACGGATCAGGTTACAAATTGGAAAGAGAATAAAGAATGTGATCAAGAATTTAAAAAAAAAAAGGAAAAGCGAACATGACGTTAGATCAAGCTCGTGCGCGTATAAACCGACTTGATATAGATCTGGCTGAGTTTAAAAAACACGCTTTAATTCAAGGAAGCAAAGATATTTTAGCATCACACGATTATTACGCGAAGCAATTACTCGATCAGGTTGCTGAGGCGTACTTTGATTCGTTGGGCAAGTTTAATGATTTTGTTATCGAATTGGAGCGCGAGCATGCGACTCCCCCGGTGATAAGTGCGTACCAGCATCCAAATAATTTAATAAAAGCCAAATTTCCCGCTCCAACTTTTCTGACTTTTTCGGGTAAACACGAAGAATGCAGGGAGTCGTTTAAACAACTTTTCACATCGCTTGTGGTTGATTGGGAGATGCCTAAGGCTGTTAAATTACAGCATTTTCTAGCGATTGTACAGTGCTCAGCTCTGCAGAGATTAAAAGGTTTAGAAATAAAAGACACTAACTTCGATGTTGCGTGGGACAAATTGAAGCGTCGTTTCGATCACTCTCAAATACGCTTGTACAATCATCTTGAAAGCCTAATAAATCTATTGACGGTTAGACCTGGAAATCTCTAAGATTTAATCCAGATCTTAGATAAAACAAAAGACTCGGTTTGGGCCTTGAAGGGTCTGAATTGTCCAGTGCTCTGGTGGAAAGGACCCGATTGGCTGACCTGGTCGAGTTCAGAGTGGCCCTCAATCGACGAACACGTGGACCTGTCGCATGGGGAGCAGAGAGAGGCAGAGGTTGCCGTATGCATCACTCAATCAGAGGTGAAATCGGACGTGCTCACTAAGTTGGAAAAACACTCAAGTTTCTTACGAGTACTAAGAATTGTGGGGTACTGTGGACGCTGGTTGCATGGAGAGGCTGAACCGTTGAATCAGCAAAGAATTCGAAAGTTGACAGCTAAAGAGTATCGTTGGGCTCGTTTTACTTGTTATCGAGCAATTCAGGCACATAGGTTTTTTTTTAACGAAAAAAAAATTTTGTTGCAGCAACAAGCACTTCCAAGGTCATCGTCGTTGGCCCGCCTGGCGCGCTTTGTGTGCAAACAGGGCCTAATTCGAGTGGGAGGCTGATTGCAGGAGTTCTCGTTGTCCTTCCAAGAGAAGCATCCGGTGGTCTTGCCGGGCAGGTGTCTGTTGGTGAGACGACTCATAGAGGAAGTTCATATGCCCACTCTCCACGGAGGCACTCGGCTTGTGCTGTCCCACATTGACCGTTCGTTGTGGATACTTCAGGGTCAACGAATGGTGTCCGGAGTTTTACATCGATTCGTAAAATGCCTGCGTTTTTCTAGTGGCACAATCAGCAACAAATGGCCCCGCTGCCGTTGATCAGACTGAAACGACAGCGTCTTTTTTTAGGCACTGGCGTGGATTACGTGGGCCTGATTTTGGTACAGTAGGGGTGCAAGATCTACAAAGGGCTACATCGAAATTTTTTTTTGCCTCGTGACCAGGGCCATGCATATAAAAATAGTTTCGGATCTGTCAACAGCAGCTTTTTTAGCAGTGTATGCTAGATTTGTGGCTCGGCGTGGAGGCTGTTTGGTACTTTACTCCGACAATGCAACGAATTTTCGAGGAGCGGCATCCAAGCTTAAGAGGTTGTTTTCACGATCGTCTGGATTCGTTGGTGAAGTCTCGGGTCGCTTGGCGACGCGGGGAACGGCATGAAAATTTATCCTCCCCCCCCGCGCTTCTCATTTTGGAGGCTCATGGGAGGCTGCAGTGCGCAGTTTTAAGTATCATCTGCAACGTGCACTGGGAAATGCTACATTGACTTTTGAGGAGCTCTTCATGCTCGCAGCTCGGGTGGAGGGATGTTTGAACTCGCATCCGTTTTGTCCTTTGAGTGGAGATGCCTTGGACGATCTGGCCCTGACTCCGGGACATTTCTTGGTGGAATCTGCTTTACCGTTGCATCCTTAGCCATACAGCGAGCCAGACGTCTCTACAACTTTGAAGCAGCGCTGGAGTCAAATAGTTGGCATACGAAACGCATTTTGGTCGCGTTGGCGCAAGGAGGTGCAAAATCAGTTGCAGCAGCAAAATAAGTGGATTAAACTAGTTCTCAACTTTAAAAAGGGAGACGTTGTGCTGGTCAATGTGATGTATTGAAGGAGAGTAGTGGGCTTAAATAGAATACTGGTTAAACTGAAGTTTCATATAATAACGTATAACTTTATTCAAGGTAACTATAAGTATAAATATAATGTGTACATAATATTCGATGTTTATCGGTTGCCGACCAGAGTAAGACTGACTCGAGCATTCCGATCAAAGGTATATAAATAAGTGAACTAATATATTATTCTTGGATATCACAACTCTTCCCTCTTTTATTTATTAAGCGCTGAGATCGCCGCAAAATGGGTTCATCACATTTTATTAATTGGTCTACATGTCGTTTTTGGATTTTATTTTCATCGCTTTTCACAATATATGTAGATGGTGAAATTTTCTTAACAATCTCGCCTTTTTCACGTTTCTCGCTTCTGGTTCCAAAACTATCTAAAAATATTTTATCACCTGCGCATAGATTTATCTTACGCTTTCCCGGTCTTGCTACTATTTGGGCTCGCTGTCGCTTTTCTACTGTTTGCAATACATTTGGTTTAAGCATATCTAAGCGTGTCCTAAGTTCGCGCTTATACAATAGAAAAGCAGGGCTCTCTCCCGTAGTACAATGAGGAAAACTACGGTAATCATACAAAAATTTATTTACCGCTGCTTCCAGCATCTCTCCCCCTTTTACTATTTTTGTGACTTTGTCTTTGAAAGTCTGGACAAAGTTCTCTGCTGCGCCATTCGTGGCGGGATGATACGGAGGTGAAAAACTATGATACACACCATTTTCTTTAAGAAAGTTCTGAAAATCAGTGCTTCGAAATTGCGGACCACCATCAGTAACGCAGTGCAAGGGAAGTCCATGCCGAGCAAACAATATTTTCAATTCCAGAACAAGCTTATGAGCTCTTGTGTTATTTTTAAAATTAATAATTTCCGGCCATTTACTATGCGCGTCTATTACAATTAAAAACATATCTCCAAAAAACGGGCCGGCAAAATCGCAGTGTATGCGGCTCCATGCTTTTGATGGCCATGGCCACGTTGTAAGTGGGGTATTCGCCGGTTTTTTCTTTTTTACTGAACAAATTGAACATTCATTAACAATACTTTCAATCATATGGTCAATTCCTGGCCACCACACATGTGAGCGCGCATACATCTTTATTTTTACGATTCCAAGGTGAGAGGCATGTAGCTCGTCAAGTATAATTTTGTGCATTGTTTCGGGAATACATGCTCTCACACCCCAAAATAAACATCCTCTCTCTACTACTAATTCTAATCTTTTATTATAATACAATTTTTCGTCGCTTGACAAATTGTTACAACTTGGCCAATCATTATTAATATATCGTATTATATTACTTATTGTCTTATCTTTTTTACTCTCAGTTTCCAACATTTGGCCATTAAATGAAACTGTGCCACTTTCAAAATAACAAATGTTGGAAAAATCGGTATCACACACACTAGTTTCGTCATTTATCGGAAGCCTAGAGAGAGCGTCGCAGTTTGCATTGGCCGCAGACTTAACATGTTCTATGCGATATTTGAATCCAGATAGGAAATACGCCCACCTTTGAAGCCTATTGTCTGCTGTGACTGGAATACCTTTTCGTGGTCCGAGGATGAGTTCCAATGGCTTGTTATCGGTTCTTAAAATAATTTCTCTACCGAAAATAAATTGATAAAATCGTTTAAAACCGAACACTATCGCCATAGCTTCTTTATCAATAATAGATCTTTTAAGTTCGTTTTTCGAAATTTTTTTGGATGCATAAGCGATGGGCCTTTCGGAACCGTCTTTGTACTTATGAGAAAGTATAGCGGACAACCCGTAATCGGACGCGTCGCAAGCCAGTAGAACTTCCTCCTTCGGATCGAAATTAGCTAATACGCGTGGTGAAATTAGTTCGTTTTTCACCCACTCAAATGCTTCACTCTGTTCATTTTTCCAATCAAAGTTTTTGCTATGTAATAAGTCGTATAACGGTTTCATTCTAGCCGAACGGTCTTTCAAAAATCGCGCGTAAAAATTTACTAGCCCTAAAAAAGAAGCCAATTCTTTAGTATTGGTAGGACGAGGCGCATTGGTCATCGCATTTATTTTTGATTTCGCTTTATGAAGCCCATTCTTATCGATAACAAACCCCAACACTTCGATTCTATCTTGCTTGAATTTGCACTTATTTCGATTTAGCCTCAGTCCACACCCTTGTAACCGATTAAGTACCTTTTCCAAATTTTCCATGTGCTCCTTTTCCGATTTACCAGTAACATAGATATTATCTAAATATGCAATGGTACTATCTATTCCGCGAAGACATTCATCCATTTTTCTTTGCACATCTGCTGGAGCAGGAGAAATGCCTTCGGGAATCTTTGTATATCGGAAAAGTCCCTTGTGAGTTACAATCGTTAATAGTTTCTCACAGCTTTCGTCTACAGGAAATTGCATGTATGCGTGCGCTAAATCTAATTCCGAAAAATAGATACCACCTTGCAATTTTGTAAAAATATCATCGATGGTATGAAGCGGATATTTATCAACGATTATAAACGGATTTAACGTCAGTTTGAAGTCGCCGCATATGCGAATATTGCCATTGCTTTTAAATATGGGGACGATCGGTGTAACCCATTCACTTACTTCTACGGGCTTCAAATGACCTAATGAAACTAAACGATCAAGTTCCTTTTCTATAAGTGGCTTAATGGCATGCGCGACGTGCCTACATTTCAACGCAATCGGCCGTGCCTTGTCTGATAGATGAATTTTCGTCGTACTTTTATTATATAGGCCAGGCTCATCACTAAATAATTCTTTGTATTTATCCATCAAGTAGCTTGATAAATTTTCAAAGTCTAGCTTATTTACGTCGATATTGCTTATTCCTGGTAATATTAGCGGCCATAATTCAAAGCAATTTAACCATTGTCTACCAATCAACGGCGGTCCCTGACCAGGTAAAACAAAACATTCAAGTACGCTCGATTTATTATTAAATGTTACCAACAATTCAGTAAGTTTGCCTATCGCTTGTAAAGGTGTTCCGCCGTAAGCATTTAATTTAACATTAGTTTTTGAGAGTCCAAGATCGCTAAAGTATTTAATGTAAATTTTCTCCGAAATCACCGTCGCAAAAGTTCCCGTATCAATTTCAAATTTTAATCTTTGTTTATTTACAGTTACGTTCATATACATAGGTTCCGTATTATGAAGGTATTTAATCTGATTTTCAGAATTATATGTTTTGTCCGAACTTACGATTACTCGGTTCTCAAAAACTTTGTTTATGTTAACTACCTTATCGCCAACTTTATCATTCGACTCGATATTCACACATTCTTTCTCACACTCACACGCATTCATCGTTAAATTAAAGAAATCCTCTTGATGTGTTTGTTCGGCCTGGATATCACCTTGATCCTCTTGCCATGACATCAATTTTACCGCTCTTTTGGACTGTTGAGATTCTTCTTTCTTGCGACATGCCTTTTCGATATGTCCTTTTTTACTACAATAATTGCACGTATAATCACGAAAACGGCAGTCTTTCCTGATATGATTGTTTTTACCGCAACAATAACACACCGTTCCTTGATATGCTGTGCTCGAACATTGTGTACTATCTCTTTCTGTTCCTTTCCACTGAGTCGTAGGTTTGGAGTTTCGATGCTCTGTATCGGGTCTACCCCTAACTCTCTTGCTATTTTTGCCGCCTCTATTACGTGGACTTTCGTGTTCTCGGCGTGTATAAAAAACCTCTGATTTTTTGTATTTATTTTCTAGTGCGTTCGATGACGCTGCAGCATTTTTAACAGCAGATTCATGTGCCATTGCCACCTTTACCGCTTTATCATAATCTAGACTATCATCTTCAAATAACTTCACTCGTATATCCTTATCTCTTATACCACAAACTAATTGGTCATGTAAGGCTACTTTTATATCATCAAACTTACAATTTAAAGACAGCTTTTTCAACTTGGCAGCATAATCAGCAACCGACTCACTAGCTTCCTGCTTAGCCTGATGAAAATTGCAACGCTCCATTGCTACCGAAGGCTTTGGTTTAAAATGTGTTGACACAATTTTCACTAAATCCTCAAATTTTTGATCTACTATTTTGTCGGGAGCCACTAACTGCTTAACTAATTTAAACGCCTCCTGATCTATACGCGTCATTAGCGTCGATACTTTCCGTTTATCATCTTTAATGTCTTTTTCAATTATAAAAAACTCAAATTGTTCTATAAAAGTTTCCCAATCATCACGTTCAAGACAAAATTGCAGTTTCACACTCTCACTCGACATCGTGCTATTTGTTTCTGAGTCTTCACTTGAGCTCTCCGAAGATTGTTCTTCTTCTTTTTCACTTATGTTTTCGACACCGGTCGGCTTAGCTACTGAGGATTTTAAAACTCTTCGTAATCGCTCACGAAGTACCTCATATTTCTCTTGATCATCACTCTGTATATTACGATTTTTTAGTTCTTCTATTATCTGCTGTTTACTAAGATTTTGTATCCAGCTAGTTCCACTTTTATCAGTCATACCTCCATTTCACTTCTTATTGCACTATTTCGATCGATTACTTATATAAATGCACCTTTCTACATTTATACACGACTTCACTGATAGTTCAAAAGTACCTTTCTACAATTTGAACGCGGTTTCTCTTTCCATACACCTCACGCGTCATAGTCCTTTAGAAAATCATCCTCGTCGCCATTTGTGATGTATTGAAGGAGAGTAGTGGGCTTAAATAGAATACTGGTTAAACTGAAGTTTCATATAATAACGTATAACTTTATTCAAGGTAACTATAAGTATAAATATAATGTGTACATAATATTCGATGTTTATCGGTTGCCGACCAGAGTAAGACTGACTCGAGCATTCCGATCAAAGGTATATAAATAAGTGAACTAATATATTATTCTTGGATATCACAGTCAAGGACGAGCTTACTCCACCAGCTCAGTGGCCTTTAGCACAAGTTTTGGAAGTAAGGGTAAGGATAATCTGGTACGAGTCGTTATGCTGAAGACAGCTACTACTATTTTCGTTCGTCCGAGCTGATTAGATTGCCTACTGAGCCAGAAATTGAAGAGTACTTGAAAAACCAATCGATAGCTAAGAAGTAATGTGAAATTGATGGTGAAGTGAAATAGACTGTTTTTAAATATGGACTGTAGATGTTAATCATTATAGTAACTGTTAGATTAAAAAAACTGGACATTCTTTAAGAGCGTAAAATCATTTTGCTTGGTTGAATGTTTTGCATGGTATTCTATACAGTACGTTATAGTTGATTATAAATTAAATGTATGGTTGTAGTTAAATTATGCGTCTTTGTATAGTTGAATTTGTATTTACGGCTCAGAGCACTTTTTAAAATCTTTTGTTGAACTTTAATTTTTGTACAAACTTTTGCCACTTGATAATAATAATATATAATTCATATTTTAATGGTATTAGATATATTTTATAAATGGTTACCATTCAAAAATGTGAGAATATTGGTTGTAAATCGAGCTTGCGTAAAATTGTTTTTTTTTTGTTTGATAATTTGCTGATAGGGAGTCATCAAGGGGGGAGTATATTGGGATTTAAGTTGGAATTATTGGGATTCAAAGTTTGCGCCGTCAGGACCACCCTATCGTGTACGAAGAAAGAGGTCATTATATAGTTTTTTTACGTACTAAAAAAAAGCACGTTAAAGTCGAATCGATGTTAAGTCAATATTAATTCTTTTTTTTTTATGCAAGGTGTTGTGCCCCACAAATATGCACCAACAGATCAGACAATCAATAAAAAATTTAACATTTAGGTTTCAAAATGTGTGCATGAAGCAGCGAGAAGAAAACGCCCGAACTTTTGGTCAAGTGGTGACTGGCTCCCTTATCACGATAATGTGCTAGCACATTAATCGAATCTTGTGCAACAGTTTTTGACCAAACACAGTATTGCATTACTGAGAAAACCTCTACACAGTCCCAACATAGCCCCCTGTGACTTTTGGCTGTTTCCAAAACTGAGAAACCACTTAAAAGACAGCGGTTTGATGACAAAACGACGATTAAGAATAATGTGACGAGAGAACTCAAGGCCATCCCTAAAAGTGATTTCCAAGACTGTTTCGAAAAGTGGAAACATCGCTGGAACTGTGTTGTTCAATTAAATAAAGATTACTTTGAAGGATGTCATGCACTGGATGATGAAAAATAACGCCAGCGCGGAAATGTAGAGGTAGGCCCGATACTTTCCAGACCGACCTCGTATTCGTAAAACAGGTACATCCCCACCCAACCATCCAAAAATTTATACAGGGAATGACTGTATGAAATTACTTAAAAAGAACTTTGAAAATTTTTAAAAGAATATTAAGGGCTTAGTAAAATGTAAAACTTTATCACAACGACATTTATTTCACCCTATACTCCCTACAAAAAAGAATAGTCGTTTACTTATTGGGTTATGTCACATGTGTATGGCAACATTATTCCAGGAAGAATGTACTCATGATTTAGTACCAGTCAGGCTTTATCCAGTACATGAGTATCCACAGAAATGAGACAATTTCTAGAAATAGGGTATTAATTATTAAAATTGAGTTCATATGGCAATATGAAGTTGCTAAGTACGATCCTCTTTCCCAAAGTGGTAGTTTATCTACAGAGTATGTAAACACTTTCTTAAAAATTAACCCAGAAGCAAGCGGTGGGCCCAGTATAGTCCAAAAAGAAGAAGGTAAATTAGAACACATAAATAGTTATGATTATAAAGAAGGTATTAAGTTAGATACCAGCAACATTAAAAATAATCCTGGTTTCCGTTCTGTAACAAAATTATGTTTAAATTTGTTTCGGCAAAAATTTGGTCAGAGGAGAAATTAACCTCAAACTAGTATAGTTAATGATTATAAGGAGTTAGTTAAGATATTATGTGATAGTAAAAAGTATGTAAAAAATTTTCTAGTGGTAAATGATAGTGTTATGTGTGTAACGTGGCGATATAAAGAGGAAGTAGCTCTTTCTTAGCCGGGTACAAACGTTGCTGTAGCTGCATATACGACAGCTTAAACACGCTTAAAACTATACTTATACTTTTAAAAAATTGATCAAAGAGTTTTATATTACTATACAGATTCGGTAATATTTACAAGTAATGACGAAAATCTCAGTAAATATTTATCATCCACTCCATCGTGTGCAAACAGTTACTGGAGGGTTTCAGAATGTATGCAAAGTCAAGGGTATTAATTTAAATTACGAAAATTCGTTAATAATAAATTTTGATTCCACTGTAACTATGGTTGATCAATAAAATGAAAATAACGTAGAATCAGATAGCACAATAAAAATTAAAAATAGGATGATCAGAAAGTCTAATGTACATGAAGTAGTAACGCGTAATAAGGAAAAAACATGTGAAATAGTTTTTAAAAAGCAACTGTTTATTTTGGAAGCCTTATTTTATCTTTCCAGTTATAAGGAAAAATGAATTTATAATAAATAAATTATTATTGCTATAGAATCAGTACGGGTAACCAAAAAAGTATGTGCTAAAGAAAATTGTGATTGACATCTGTACTATTGTCGTGTACCAATATGCAAGTACTATCCACCTGCCAAATCTTCTATAGGAGGGTTAGCATAGCACTCTCTTTTACATGCAATAATTAAACTTAAAGCAGATTAAGAAGTCAGAGTGTATCGTGAAACGTATGAAAATCTGATTAAGTATAACTTGTTTGAAACGCTGTTTGAGCATGTAAGAGTATTAGGTTATATTAATATTTTGATCGTCATATGGAAGCTTCAAAAATCTGTTAAAAGTTGGAACTTTAACGATGAGTTAAACACTGTATTGTATAACAAGCTATTAGATGCGCATTTTTTTTAGAATATTAAAACATGAGAAATCTTATATCTAATCATAACAAATCAAATTATAAGAATTCAGTTTTATAAAGTTCAATATTCGGATGAAGAGCAGCGTGATGACGGTGTGATTTTTAAATATCGCAGCGATCATTTGATAAAAAGAACATATTACAACTAACTGGTTAACGTATTCAACATAGACGTAGACTAAGATTATTAGAAAATGAATTCTTAGAATTCTTGTTTTTATTAATACTAAAATTACTTGAGTACACTAATTGAATACTTTAATTTGTTTGTTATAGATCTCTTACGTACTATTTAAACATACTGCTCTTCACCAACATGTTCACGTCTTGAAAAAGTTTGTAGATTCTCTGAATGTCTGTGCTTTTCAACTTTTCGCCAGACGCTGCAAGGCTTATCGTGGCACTCATTTTTTCATACCTTGATAGAATTAAAAAAGAAAAGACTCATACCCGTCTATAGATAATTATTTTTAAAAAATGTACAGTATGCAAACAAGTTAAAATATGTTATTTTATGTAAAACTTATAGGCTAGTTTATAAGTTAAAGTATAATAAATTATCATGGTTCTGAGTAAAATAACTATAATACTCAGGAATTATAAAATGTAATGATTGCTGAAATCTTAAGGTATAATAATCATTATTTATAATACGTACGAATACGATAACATATATATTTGTAATAGCTGTGCGCAAGATGATGACTGCCAAAATGACTGGTGTGCGTCTTCTGGTATGCATATGTAAAAGATGGTGACAAAATATATTGTAATAATCATATAAAATGTGATGAATTTACATATAGTAAGACTTGATAATGTAAAGAAATCTTGAGGAAAATTCTAAAATAAATAGTGTTATACTTTACAAAATTGAAAACATCCATTTTTTCTCTAATTTTATAATTTCTTAAAAAAAAATTTTTATACTAAATAAATATCATATACCAACTCTGTAGAAAAAGAAATTGTTATAGTTGTGAAAAGTGAGTCACTTGTTTCTTTTATCTCTTTTACTCATTACATAATAATAATTATGTTATTTTTGAAAGGTCTTGTTAAGATAGAGTAGATAGTAAGGGTGAAAGAGAGAGAGAGAGAGAGAAAAAGTAGGAAGTAGCTGTTATAAAAAAAGGTTACGCATACATCATTCTAACACTGGTTATCATACATGGGTAATTATTTTACAAACTGAACACTTTTCAGAATGTCATATTTTTTATTAAGCTTAAAATTTTTTTAAGGGTCTTATATCGAACAAAAAATATACCTGTTCCAATGACCCATCCATCTTTAGGAGTGAATGTTACTAACAATACGATGAACGTCTATTAATCTGATAAACACACACAAAATTATTCCTGATAAAAGATCTCGTCTCTATGATAGTAGATGGTCACAAAACACAGATGCAAAAACGGCTGATTTTTAACAATTTAAAACAATTGTATGAACTATCTAAAAAAAAAATATTCGACAGTAAAGTGCAGTTTCCAAAGTTTGCCAGCATATGACGTACACTTTGTGTACGGCAGGAGCCAATGGTACTCATTCAGTGTGTGTGTCCAATACGTAAAAATGTTAAACTCACGATAAATGGAGAAAACGTTAAATGTTTCACAGTCAACTCTAAAAAACCAATAAATAATCATTGCAGTTGTTAGAATTGTATGACTTGTAATATTCTATCTACTACTTGCTTTTTGAGATTATACGATAAGTGCCATGGTGTAGATAAAATTATTGAAGAATTACAACAAAATTTTGATAACAAATTCATCGAGAATGTGCAGTGAGAATACAAATCGAGAATACAAACAGTGGGTGACAATAGATAGAAATTCACTACAAACTTTGATATTTAGTGTAGATTAATTATTACAACTTTTAAGCAATGGCTTGAAAAAATTGCTGATCCACTCTTTTTTGGTCAAAAAACAAATGGAGTTTTTAGACTTCAAAAAAAAAAACCTAATGAAAAATAAATGTATTTTGATATGTGATTTTAGCAAAAGTTATGTATTTGTTTTACAAAATTTCATACAATGTGTGAACTAAAATAATCATGAAACAACTGTACATCCATTCGCAATTTACTACAAAGATGAAAAAGATGAATTAAATGTCAAAAGTTCTGCTTGCATTTCTGATGCTTGCATCATAACACAGTTGCTGTTGATCTTTTTAAAAAACAACTTGTAGACTTTATTAAGACAAATTTAAAAGGTTTTAATAAATTAATATATTTTTTGGACGATTTAAGCACACAGTACAAAAACAAAAAAACTTTATTAATCTTACTTATCATGTAGAAGATTATGGACTATTAGCTGAATGGAATTTTTTCCCTACGTCTCATAGCAAGGGACCATGCAATGGAATAGTTGGGACGTTAAAGCCACTTGCTGCCAGAGCTGGTCTTTAAAGGATATATGGTACTATTTGAATACCTCACGAATTATTCACCTCAGCAACAGAAGCTTTGCAAAGCGTAAAGTGTAAAGTGTCAAGGGAATCAATGTATATAATACCTCTTGCATCCCAAAAAACAGTAGCCATAACCTTGTTCGCCGAAAAATTTGTTTTTGCCTTCTTTGGAGTTGGTTCCCCTGGTCCAATCCACTGTTTAGACTGTTCTTTGGTTTCAGGAGTGTAGTGGTGGACCCAAGTTTCGTCAACGGTTACGAATCGACGCAAAAATTTGCTTGGATTACGCTTATACAACGCCAAATTGGCGGTAGAAATGTTCTTTCGAATCAATTTTTGGTCAACTGTTAGCAAACGCGGCACCCATCTTGCACAGAGCTTTTCCATGTACAAATGTTGGTGCAAAATATTTTGTACACGTTCATATAACATCTTACAGGTCTCAGCTATCTCACGCACTTTTAATCTGTGGTCTTTCAGCACTATTTGATATATTTTTTCGATCATATCTGGAGTTGTGACCTCAATGGGGCGTCCTGAGCGAGGCTCATCAGAGGTGCTCACACGACCCTTTTTAAACTCGGAAACCCACTGCTTAACGGTTAAATATGATAGGGAGGATGTCCCCAGTGTTGAGTCCATCTCTTCTTTAATTTCCTTTGGCTTTAACCCCTTCAAATAAAAGTATTTGATGACAGCACGATTTTCCAGCTTTCCATTTTTACGAAAAACACAGAGGCGTCTTGTTCAGCGTGCTCTCAAACCTAAACTAACATGGCGGTTGGACTAAAACTATAGCTACAGGCTATCTAAGGATGGTACTATAGAACGCCACCTCAAGGTAGGCCTAGTGGCACCATCTCTTGGTCAGGCCGGAAACTTATCAATCCACCCTCGTACAACTAATGATGAATGTGATGAGGAAGAACAAATATTGTCAGAACAATTTCAAAAAGCTTTAACAATTAAAATGCACTTCAGAACTCCCTTGCATGATACCGATCTTTCTTTAGAGACTAAAAGCCAAAACATTTTTATTAAATGTTAAAACAAAATCTGTAAGAATCTTTAAATGGATATTAAGTTGATTGTAAGTCATGTTTGAAAATGAAAATACGTATGTTTTTTCATTTACTAACATGTAATAGTATTGATGACCATGAATATTATTAAGAAAAACGATGAAGGGTTAGAAAGAGAGCCGTGCTGAGGTGTCCACGCACCGATACGACGTGCCACGCTACATAAATTAGCGTATCTCTTCCAGTGATAATAGTTTCTCCATTAATAAAAAAATGTTTTTTATATAAAATTTGACGTAGAATACGATGATTGTATTACATAATTTCTAAATTTTGGGGACCATAGTTAGAAATCAACTCAAACATTTGAACTATTAAAAACAATATGAAATTGTTTACGATTTTTTTTTCTTATGTGTTAAAATTTACTTTATTATCTTCAAAATAAAAAAATTCTTACTCTACCTAAAAAAATCAGGGTTATAAGTGTTTGAAAATGAGTCTCCAATGCAAAAATTACGAAAATCACTAATTATCAACCCCCTCTATCTAAAAAAAAATTTTTAATAGGTATTTCATTTGTTCAATATAGAACTCATAAAAAAATTTACAGCCAAATAAAAAATTTCTCGGTTAAATTTTATCTCAATCTGTCTGGTTTGTAAAAGACTTATCCATATTCGTATTGTTGATAATTTTTCTAGTATATTAGAGGAGATGTCGCTACATTCTATAAACAGATAATATAAATGCATGTCATAACTAGCTTTTTACTCAGTA